>NC_071094.1:10276168-10577835 GCF_027358695.1 Spea bombifrons
TGGCCAATTGCAGAAGGAAGTTCTAAAGCATCTGTTCTCAAGCAGACCACAAATGGTCCCCAAGTCCAATCAAGGTAATATTTACGATGAAATGAAAATGTTGATCTGTTCTAACTAGGACTTATGAATGCCATTAAGTTCTGGGTGATTATACACAACGGATGCACGCATGTCCATGTTTAGCTTTTCGCTCTCAGTGTATACATGTGTTTCATGACAGCTGGCAACTCCGGTGAGGCAGGTTCATGGCGGTAAAGGGGTTAATTATCCTGAGAGGGGAGGAAAAGAGTAGGAATTCAGTTACCATGGAAACCTCCTCCTCCTGCACAGATCATCATGTACCAGAATCTGTACACTCCCACCTCTCCACCATTGCTTTCTCACTCCATCTCCATGTAGTTTTCTCGCTCTCTAGCCGTTACTCAGTCTCCATCACTCTCTTTTTATCCTTGAACTCTAATGAGTGAGCATGTGTACTTTCCAATGAGCAAAATTGAAATGACGTAAATGAAGAAACGGCTGCAGTTTATCGACATTTTTTTTTTCTAATGACGATTCTTATCAGTCAAAGTAGACATACTTAGATATTATGTATTATTATCAGTATTTTTTAATTAAATATTAGAGACTGCCTTCAAATGATGGCAAGAAATGGTGTTGGAAAGAGAGTCGGTCCTCTACAAAAATGACACATTTGAAATAATGTGATTCCAAAATCAAAATACAGAGAGAGACAGCCTACTTTTCAATATTCATAACTTTTATAATAAGTGTTATCTGGGAGACGGTTCCATAAAGTGATATAGAGCATGTTTGCCGGGTGGTACGTCATATATTGCTCAGTGATGCACGCATGGCTATAAGGATAAAGAACAATTCTCAGATTCTAGAGTTCTAAATATGGAGTAGTTACCATGGAAATCAAGAGAATGTTCCTTCTGCTTGCATCACAAGGGAACACAGTTTACTCTAGAAGTGCTAGAGCTTTTCATCCATCGTGGATAGAGTTGGACACCCATGACAAAGATCAATTGTGTGGCATATGAAGAAGAGAAACATGTATTATCACACACACTGTATGCAGTGAGGGTACTTTTTTAATTTAGAGGGGTGCAGATCATCCAGGTAGGGTAGAGGACCATGTGCAGTCACGGTAGAAGCAGGACATTTAGGGGTAAGGATGGGGCCATGAGAAAAAACACCCACCGATATTCAGTTAGACAACAATAACATGTTATATTTTTGAAACAAATCGATGCTGGTTAGGATATTTTCCTTATATTTTTATAAATTAGTAATGGTAACTAAATAACATTTCTAAGGGCAGTTAGCGTACCTGAGATGTTTGGAACACAGCCTGAAGGATCGGGTTCTGAGAAACGGAGGGTGGGTTTAACTATCATCTAAATCTTAATCTATTAATAGTATAGATAAATATATGAGAGCGTGCATGCATATGGATGAGAGAGAGTACATTTTGTTGAAAGCAGAAGTATCTGCTTGGGAAGATGATCTGCTTGATCATGATGGCCAAATAGACGCCAAATATTACATAAAATGTTATATATGAAGCCATCGACATTTTTGATGTTATTTTCTGCGTATTAGCTGTCATTACAGATGATAACAATACACTTTGTTGTCTTCACTGACGTATAGAGTGACAGAATCTTTGAATCGTCAAATATAACATGAAATGAGTCAACTCTATTTGTGATGGTATTCCAAGTACGAACTGAAATCACAATTAGGTTTTTTATTTATTATCAATGTCATCTAGATTATGGGTCCTGTAACTTTGGTTAGAGTTTCCAGGTGTTGAATTTGGGAAAGATAAAAAGGAAATCTGCTTATCTGAGAAAGTTTTTCTTTTTTAAAGATAGATGGTGCGTTTGGAAGAGAAACATGACATTACATCATGTAGCAGCATGCATTCTCTTTTATTATTATACCCAGGGTGGTATAACAGAATAATTGCACTCTAAGTATGTGCGAGAGAGTTAAGTCTCAGTTTAAAGAGTGGCCTTACCACCCAGGCAGCCAGTGGAATGGCCATGTTGATTGTGCCATTCCATTATTGGTTGTTTTATATAGCAACATCATATTCCGTAGCGCTGTACAATGGGTAAACAGAAGATAACAAGTAGTGCATAACAATTTGACTTACAGAAATAAGAGGTAAGGAGGATGCTTACAAATTGCAAACCATGTGTATTTAATAGGGATATTCCTTTTATTTACTAATATCAGTTTAAAAATATGTTTTCAAAAATATTGTGCTGTTTTCTTTTTTAAAACAGTTCTAGTTTTTGCATAATGTAATGTTTTCAGGCAGCTGCATATTAGCCATTTATATGTGGTGTAGCTCCCTGAATAATAGAATTGCTCAGGTATAATCACCCAGCTGACATTCTGCCTAATGAAAGCCTATGGAGGAACATATGAAGGACTTTATTAGCATTGCCATAAAGAATCAGCCCGGTGTGGTGTGTAAGCAGGCAAAGTCACCCAAAATATCACATGACAACAATTCCAGCCTACAGGTCTATAGGCAAAGGAAGTTTAATGAGATAAAACACAATGCTAAGCTACGTTATGTATATTATTATTTATTGTTTTATATAGCGCCATCAAATTTTGTAGCGCTGCACAATGGGTAGACAGGACGTAACAAATAGTATATCACATAACAGTTTGACATGCGACAGTATTTATGCTTAAGTAGAAAAATACTGTCTCTTTAAGGTTCACGGCTGCCTGATTACATCCCATAGACAGGCTTGGACTGGCCATCTGGCAAGTAGGGCAAATGCCAGTGGACTGCTGGCTGAGAGCACAGCACGGTATGTCTTTGCACTCCTGAGAGAATCCGCGCCATGGGAATCCAACATTTGATAGCACAATTTAAGGTAGAAAACATGACATTGAATCTAGCCCCATATTTCAGTGATATCTGTGATTGTACTTTTGTTGGCGACAAAGAGAAACTTATGAATAATAGATAATAATAGATAACATCATGACGTGTACTTCTCCAACTATGTTCCTGTAAAGAAAGAATGTATGGCATCAAACATAATGACATCAAACATGATATGACACAGTTATCATGAACATATTGTGAATTACTCTGGCAAATGTGTTTAAGAGGAATAAACTATCCACCTAGTGTGAATTTGCAGAAATCTGCACTTGGTACGGTAGTCAGAAAATGTGAATTAGAGTCAACTCCAGGGCTAGTGTTTCTGTTATTTTCTGTCTTCAATCTCAGAAGAGCCCCTCTGTAAAAATATGTTAATGATTTAGCCCCTAAGATCAGGACTTGCTGAAATCAGCTAGATTCAAGCCCGCAATTATGAATTACAAATTCTTTCAAAGGTACCTTGATATTACACATACTGTAAAGCCCAGGAGCTCATGGGGGAGAGAAAATACCCAGTAAACCAACATACAAGGTTTATAGTTAGACACATTAAAGGGGTTTCCCTGTATTGATTTGAGAGACAAACTACCTTCATGGCAAGAGTCACAGTATATTCCCCTGTGTGTTGGGAATCAAACTAGGCACCGGCCTAGAGTATAGGGTTTGAGAGGTATTATGGTAGAGTTGCCATGAGGTTTTTGTCAGGAAACAAATGCACGCAGGAGCTAGAAGCCGTAGGAGCAGTCCTATGCAAGAATCAGACCCTTTCCATAATATAATAATAGTATTGAAGGAGCCTTACCTTTTTTTCTTCACACAAAGCAAGAGAACTGGTTACACTTTTACTAACCTTTTTTTCATCTACAATGAATAGCAGGTTGTGACTGGTAATATGTATTGGCTACGAGAGACGTTAAAGGGACACTCCAGCCACCACATGCACTTTAATGCCCCTCTCTGTGCAAGTGTTTCAAGGTTCAAGGGTGCCAAAAGTGGAGCAAAACTCAACTGCAGAGGGGACACTGAAGCCCCACAAATGCATATTAAAGTAGTAGAAAATCGCCCAGGTGCTAACATCCACAGCTCAAAATAGCATATACAAGATAAGGAGGTGCACACTAGGACTTAAAATGTAAAGCTTATGAAAGTTTATTTTAGCATGTTAAAAAAGTAACGTTTTGGTCCGCACAGGGACCTTTATCAAGCATGGTATTTATTTATTTTCAGGACAACCGGGGCTTTTTTATATATATTGATATACGTAAGGCATATATTTTTTTAAAAAAAGGAGGATTAAAAACACATTTAATCACAGTTTTAGAGATATATACATTATACACAGTTAGTATAAATGGAAAAAATATCAAAAGTATATTTGTTTACTTGCCCTGATTTGAAAATATTTGATATAGTCTTATATTATTTTAAGTTATTTTAAGAAGCAATAACATTTAAACGATATATATATATATATGTATATATATATATATATATATATATATATACATATACCGTATTGGCTCGAATATAGGCCGCACTTTTTTCCCCCACTTTAAGTTTTTAAAGTGGGGGTGCGGCCTATATTCGGGGTCTAGCGCCCGACGGGCGCGGGGTTAAGATACAGATCCCCCGCAGCGGTGCAGGGGACCTGCATCCTTCTCCTTCTCCCCGATACGCTCAGACAGCCTCCCCTGCCAGCACTTCCCACGGGGGGGGGTGCCGGCACGGGAGGTTATCTAAGCGTTTTACCTCTGCCCACCCCCGACTTACCGGAGCAGACTCCCGGGTGTCTTGCGGGGCCGGCGGGAGACATCTACGCAATACGCGTATGCAACTTCCGGTACCGGAAGTTGCATACGCGTATTGCGTAGATGTCCCTCGCCGGCCCCGCAAGACACCCGGGAGTCTGCTCCGGTAAGTCGAGGAGGGGGGGCAGAGGAGGACAGCGGCAGCGTATCGCGGGGAGGGAGGACAGCGGCAGCGTATCGCGGGGAGGGAGGACAGCGGCAGCGTATCGCGGGGAGGGAGGACAGCGGCAGCGTATCGCGGGGAGGGAGGACAGCGGCAGCGTATCTCGGGGAGGGAGGACAGCGGCAGCGTATCTCGGGGAGGGAGGACAGCGGCAGCGTATCTCGGGGGGGAGGACAGAGTGGCAGCATGTTTTTTTTGGTGCTTTTTTAAAGAAAAAAAACTTTTTCTTTAAAAAAGCACCAAACTTTTAGGGTGCGGCCTATATACGGGGGCGGCCTATATCCGAGCCAATACGGTATATATATATATTTAAAACAGAAATCTGGGGCTTGGGACCCAGGCAAACTATATATCTTATTATTCTCTGTCGCTCTCCAGCTCACCATCACAGTGAGGAGAGAGGCAGAGAACGGAGATTGATTGTATTTGTGTATGTGAATGGCTGTAGAAGAGCCCGGAAGTGAGGAGGATCTGCTGTAGACTGATCCGCAGGAGCATTATTTCATGATGTACCTGTTAGTGAGGCTGCAAGGGACAGTAAACTGTCTTTTTACCACTGCATCGTTTTAGTTTGACATTAGGAAATATAAGTAAATGTATATAAAACACAGATACCATTTTAAAGACAAAAGGAAGGCATAAGAGGCTATACATCAAGTTGCGTGTAATAAAAATCTATCTATACTATTATATTTCTTTAAGCAGGCTGGATGCCTTCAGTTGGTAGTTTAGTTGAAATTTTGTTCTGCAAAAACTGTTATATTGCAACTTTTGATTTTGATTGTACATAAGAATATACAACGTATAAAGGGGGAAACTTAAACAAGTTTGGAGATAAAATGTAACATTTTACTGTTCAGTAGATAAAACGTGTTGTTTCACAAAACATTATTGGCACTCTCTAGTATACTAAGCAAATAAGCTTCAGCAAATCTGCCATTTTTTGAAGGATTACTCATATAAAAACAACACAGAAACTTTTAAGAACTTTGTTTTTATGGCAGGAGCCAAAAAGTGCCTTTACAATAAGAAATACATTTGAATAGAATGTAATGTATATAGTAGTAGAAACTGACATCATTAACTTCCCACCCCAATGAGCTGTTGTCTTGTTTTTTAGGTTGTTTAAGCGTGGTGGGGTGAAGGGACAGGAGCTTTCTTTGAGAAAGGAAATTGAATGGATACTAGTTTTGACACATATCTCAGTTCTCTTGAGTTGATCAAGTTCCCTACCAAATAATTTCAAACAGAATTGAACAATTTTAATGAATTATTTTAACTATGCATCTTGGCATCTTCAATACCTGTGTTAGTTTCCCTTTTTTATGTACAATTTAATTCTTTCAAGAACGGAAGCATTTGTGAAGTAGTTTACTTATGACATATACTCCAATACACAGGGCTGGTGCCTTCTGGCTTGGGAGCAGGTAAAGCCAAATGGCCCCATCAGCCCCTTGCCCCCATTACACACGCTCGCACATTTACACAAACTCACCCTTACATACTCATGCTAACACATAGCACTTTTTTAACTGCTTTAATATGCAATATATACCTGTAAAGACATAAAAAAATAACCTGCTGAAGTAGCCAATTACAGGCAGGAAAGCGCTCCCACTGAAAGCAATGGGACCACTTTCTGTACATACATGTAGGGGTCTCTGTAGAACCCCTAAAGCTCTTGTGAACGTGTGCACTTGCTGGTGGTACGTATGCAGCCAAACGTAACTCTTGCAATGCAGATGCTCCTATGTAGAGGATAAGCAATCTTCCCTTCCTTCTCACATGTTTAACTGTATACACAAGACTTAATTTAAAGACGACATCCTTGAGTTTACAGGAGGTGGCTTCCTCTGTACTTCAGAAAATGTTGCAGATCGGGCACTGACTAAGATTAAAAAGTGATATTCGATCTTTGCATTTGGACAGAGATTGGATCATGGTGCAGGCAGCATAATATGGCTGCTTGCTACTATGGCAACAAGTGATAAAAAAATGTAGAAGAGGCAGTAAGCTGCCTGCTGATCTGTTGTGAGACTGGCTTTGCTAGTATGCTGGAAAATTTCTGACCCCTGCTAACATGCTTGTGCAAAATGCAGGTAGCAGAAGGGGGCTGCAATACCAAGGCTGCCGCATTTGCACCAGGTAAGCCTTTATTTTTTTAACAGGTTAAAAACACAAATACAATTATTTTTAATTTGTTGTAGCCCTCAAAAGAGGTTGCACCAGAGGTGCAAAATGTTTAGCACATTTGTGGAAATGTGTATTTTATTATGTTTGATTAGCATAATTATGGAATTGAACCCCTTCTTACATGCACCTACCCAGCAATATATTGTGAAGTATCACCTACATTGGCTATACGTGTGTATGTATGTACAAATTTAGTAAGGGGTGGAGGCTTTTTAATAGTTTTATTTTTATCTTCCTTACTTTTACTCCTTAGTTTGACATATGTTTGAAAATAATGAGGATATTTTGGTTTGTTTTTTTATTTTATTTCTATTATATCATGTGATTGGATGCACAGTTTGCCTAAACTAGGTATGTACAAATAACACGTCCTGAAAAAAAAATATTGGTTTCCCTGGGTAAAGTGTAAACTGCTTATATGGTTGTCAACTAAATCTACCTATAGAAGGTCTACGAAAATTGCCCCAGGTTCCCACAAGGAAAAATGTGTCCCTGTCCCCAGAACTCTAAGGGTTAAATTGAAGGGAACATTGGGCAAAATATGATTTTGAATTCACCACCATGTAACTTCAGATAGAGTCTAAAATAAAAGTATGATGTAAGTGTAAATCTATGTAAGTTAATGATACAATATAAGAACTACCCCTTCATACCCAATGACCAAAATGACTGCCCTCAATATAGAAATTCATAAAAATTATACATCAAATCTTGCAAGTGTGCATGAGAACTAGAGATCGCAGGAGAGCACAGACGGAGATCATTGGATGAGCAGAGAAAACTGGTGGGAGTATATTTGGAGATGAGTGAGGAGACGTAAGTAGGGGAACCACTATGAAAATCATTGACTCCTTTTGAGTCAGGATTTTGAAATGAATCCTGAAATGCACAGGCAGTCAGTAAAGAGACTGACAGAGGGGAGAGGTGTTAGTAAAGCGAACGGGAGATAAGTCAAACAGCAGCATTCATGGTGGATTAAAGAGGAATGAGACAGGCATGATGGTGACCAGCTAAGACAGGGTTACAACAGTCAAGGTTGGAAATAATGAGGGTATGAATAAGATCCTTAGTGGCATCTTGTGTTAGGAAGGCACACATGCGAGCAATGTTTCTAAGATGGAGATGGCAGTTTTTTGAGACAGATTGGATGTAGAGGGTGAATGAAAGGTCAGGGTCAAGGGTGAAACCAAGGTAGCGAGCGTGAGGGAACGGGAAGATTGCACCATTGACATTGAGGGAAACTGTTGATGGAATGTTAGCATTGGAGGGAGAGTAGATAAGAGGTTAGGTTTTGGAGACATTGAGTTTTAGGAATCATGCAGACATCCATTTAGAGACAGGGCAATTAGTTAATCTAAGACAGAGGGAGAGAGATCAGGAGAGGACAGGTAGATCTGGGTGTCATTGGCGTACAGGTGGTATTGAAAGTTAAGATTAAGATTAGTTTGCAAAGTGAAGTAGTGTAAAGTGAGAACAGAAGAGTTCATACACCTGAGCCTTGGGGTAGAGCAACTGAGAGGGGTAGGGGAGAGGAAGTGTTACTGGAGACTATAATGCTGAAGGTACGATCAGAAAGGTAGGATGCGAACCTTGAGATAGCAGTGTTACAGAGACCAAGATCGTGAAGAGTTTGAACGAGAAGAGGGTGGTCCACAGTATCAAAAGCAGCAGAAAGATCCAGAAGGATTAGCATAGAGTAGAGGCCCTTGGATTAACCGTAAGTAGGTCATTAGTAACTTTAGTAAGGGTGGTCTCAGTAGAATGCCAAGAGCGGATTCCAGATTGAAGAAGGTAATGTAAGGAGCTGGAGTCAAGAAATGTTGTTATTTGTATGCAATTTGTGCTTAGAGGCATGAGGAAGTGGAGAGATGGGACAGTAGTTCAACAGATCAGTCGGGTCCAGGGAGGGCACATTCTAGATAGTAGTTAGGAAAGATCCAGTAGAGAGAGAGAAGTTGAAGATATGAGCTAATGTAGGGACAAGAATAGATAAGAGAGAATGGCTAAGATGAGAAGGGATATGATCAAGGGGAGATGAGCTTGGACAAGAGGAAAGAAGAAGAGCAAAAACCTCATCTTCAGTGACAAGAAAGAATCAGTTTAATGTAGAAGAGGTATGGGAGGGTGCAGAGTCAGAGGTAGGACAAGAGCAGCAGAAGTACTGTGCAGATATTTCACATGTGATGGTTTCAATTTTTTTATTGAAGTATGTGGCATATTCAGACGCAGTAAGGCTAGAGGACGAAGAAGGTAATTGAAGTATTGAAGAGCCATTTCGGGTTATAAGACAGTTAATAGATAAGAAAGGTGAAGTATATTTCCTCAGCAAGGGTTAGAGCAGAGTAGTATGAACTTAGCATGTATTTATAATCAGACATAGAACGAGATTTCACCAACTACGTTTAGCAGTGCGGGAAGAACGTTGATGGTGTCCAGCTATTGTCATGTGCCAGGGTTGGAAATGACCTTTTTTTCATCCCTAGTCCTTTTCTTGTGCAGTTCATTCCAGTCTCTGATTAGTTGATGCCGAGAGTGATGGTAGGTGGGGCTGGATACCATGAATTTTAGATTTTGATTGGCTGAGCTCACACAATGGGTTTAACAGATGTGCCCTAGGGACTCCACACCCAGTGTACAGCTCAGTATCTGAATATTGATTGCTTGGTCATTGGAGATTAGCTAAGTGAAGCTGAAAACTCTGCAATTTATTTAACAGCCCGAGGCAAATGCTGAGGGAAAGGTGGGGGTTGGATCAATGCATAATATAGTGTGTATCTAATATGAACCTCCTTCCATATGTATATCCATAAAGCATACATTATATGGACAAAAGTATTGGGGCAGGTGACCATTACACCAACAGGTACTTTGATTACATTACATTCTAAAAACATAGACATAAATATGAAGTTGGTCCCCTTTTGCAGCTATAACAGCTTCCTTTCTTCTGAGAAGGCTTTCCAGTTAATCCCAGAAGTGTTCACTGGGGTTGAGGTCAGGGCTCTGTGCAGGCCGGTCAAGTTCTTCCAAACCGGACTCATGCAACTGTGTCTTTATGGACCTTGATTTGTGCACCACTATATGGACAAAATGATTGGGCCTTACCTCTTAATAATTGAAATCAGGCTTTGGGGAAATCTTAATGTTTCAGCATACCAAGACATTTTGGACAATGCTATGCTTCCAACTTTGTGGGAACATTTTAGAGAAAGCCCTTTTCTGTTCCATAATGACATGGTTGGATGAGGATGATTGAAGAACATGACTGCCCACACAGAGCCCAGACCTCAACCTTATAGAACACCCTTTTGCTGAGTTTGATTGTTTTTTGGTGGATACCTTTGGTTAAGGTTTAGTTTGAATGTGTGCTTTAATAGGAATCCATTTCTAGACATAGGGTGAGGGGCTTCTGTGGGGACATGCAAACAATATAAGGAAGTGGCCACTGCCTTCTGTGATCATGTCCTGGGCAGATGGAGCAGCTACACCTAATTACATTGAGAACACTGTCCTAAAAGCTCTCTAATCTCTCCAGGGAGCTAATGCAATCAGGTTATGTATTGCTTAGCCCACTAACTGGGACTCCCAAGAGTCCTGCCTCATAGTTATTAGTTAAAAACGAAGGTGATATTACAGATTTAGCATAACCCTCTGGCATAACTACTCCTGCCTGTACTTTTGAATTTACAAATAGCATTTTAACTAATCCATCATATTGTATAGTTCTTATTTTTACCAACCTACCCAACAAGGATATGTTCTCATCAACCAAATGTGGGTGGGGGTTCTGATGAAACCGCTGCATGTAACAAGCTCCTGATGTTTAATTAGTGTCACCCAGTAATGTTAATTACTAAATCTAAATCTGGCCAACTGCTGCCAGAACTGCTTGTCACGCACACATGCCCCTATTAACCTGCTGATAGAGGCCCATCGACTCTCCCCCTCCTACACCGTGTAAGCAAAACCCCCTTCTATTCTCTGTTTCCAATCGGATGTATTGCCTGTGTGTGTGACAAAAATCTTGCAACATTATTAGAATCCCCTCTTCTTCCACCAGTCCATTCCATTCTCATTGCCCTCTTCTCTAATGCAGCCACCATAGTGGAGGTCTTTCACCTACAGAGCTGACACTCACTGGATGTTTTTGTTTATCGTACCATTTTCTGTAAATTGTAGAAACTGTGGTGCATAAAAATCCAAGGATGTCTGCTGTTTATGGAGTAGAAAAGCCGCATCTGGCACCAACAATCATAACATAGTCACCAAGATTACGCATCTTCCCCCGAACTAATATTTGGTGGAACGGCAGAAGCAGGCTTTATATACTGAGCTGTAGAAACATATTTGGCTGTTTACGGTAACGTGCGATTGTGCCCATTAAGGTTGCTACTGACTCTAATTGGCTTTTTTAATCTTCTATTTTTGTTTCTGCAAATAATAATAATAATAATAAAAATGTAAATATTAGTGGGCTTTGGTTATAAAGCAGTAGAACATTTGTTTTATTGCGCTTAAGTTTTTAGTGAGGGGCCAGGCAGCTCTATAGAGTGTTTCTTAATTTTTTAGGAACAGGGATGTGAGAGAAGAATAAATTATATGACCGGCAGAGTGTCGGCTATGCAGCAAGTTACTCCGTCAACGCTATATCCATTACATTTAGGATAAGGTGCAGGCCACATCGTTATATGTCAGGGACTCCTAGACTGCCCTGTCTTCTCATACAGTATATATGAAATATATCATGGTTTTAGTACCATTTATGTAAAATATTCACAGGCGGCACAAACATGGGATGGAACAGTCAGGGCCCATGTTTTTAACTATATGGTTTTTGCAAAATGTATGCATTAGCACAGATCATTAGCACATACTGTTATGCATTCATAAATTCCATAAGTTACCAGCATACGTCGTCCTCCTCTCTTACGTTGATTTTCTGAAGAGGTATGCCATATCAATGACCACATTTATTTCAGAGAAGAGTTTGCAAAATTAACCATCTTAAAGGACATCAGCGTCTCTTTCACAAGGCACCATGATGGTTCTTGGCATGCATGGGATGTCGGAGATCTTACACATACTATATTGTATCAAACATCAAGTGGGCCACATGCTGCCCCGTAACAGTCCAGCTTGAGATAACCTGAATGTTTTGGGGGAGGTTTTGCCGAAACTCACCACTGCTTTTGCTGAACCTTTTATCTCCTCAAGCTTTGGTGTTTGCATTCTCTCCTGTTTTATAGACCTGCTAAATGTCCAGCTAACTTAATAATCCTACCTATTTATTTCCAACAGGCAGGGGCGCCACCATTGCTGGTGAACGCGGACTGTCTGGATCCAGGTTCCTCAGTAAGTAAAAGTTAACTCTTGGAAACATAAAAGTGAAACCCCATCCAAAAACATAAAAGTAGTTAATTTTTAGTACTTTACTACACAAGTGATATGTGTTTTTTCTGCATTTAACTTTGCCACCTTGAAAAAAAGGTTTGCATGACCACAAAACACACGGGAAGATGTCTCCTTAAACATGGTTTCTGTATGTATCATATCTCATCCACAAGTGTATATGACTAAAAGTTCACAGATGAAGATGCTTTGTATTCTACAATACGTAATTGTTCCTTACCTGTTAATAAACTGAGACCAGTTAATGAGATCTTCTCCTTGTTAATGAGGTACCTCGTTGATGTACGTGTTCCATGTCCTTTGGGTCTTGTAAATTGTGCTAACTGAAAGGCCAGTTTCCAGATCTGGATGTCCCGTCACTGTTACTGGAAACTAGGACTTTAAATGTGCCAGTACATATCTATAAGAAGCAGTATCTCAAATTACCTAATTATCTATGATATACAGCATGGTGAATTAGGGGGGGTGTGAGAAACAAAAAAAACTCTTAAAGTTAAATAAATGTTTGTTTGCAGAAATGATAAATGATAAATGTTTGTTTGCAGAAAGTTAAAGGTAACAGTCCAATACAGTCCAGCTGCTGCAGGACTACATTTACCATAATGCTCTTTCACCTGGCTGAGGAGTATGGGAGATGTAGTCCTGCAGCAGCTGGAGGGCCGCAGGTTGGACACCCCTGGCCCAAGATCTCCTCTTCATCTGCAACATCTCATCTTGTAGATCAAGTAGGAGCTAGCCACTGTGGAGGGAAGCACAAAAGCAGCACATGACCATCTGTGTGTATTTGATGTATGCTAATGGTATAGAATGTTTATGTGTAGCGTGGGAGTTATTTTAGTTCACATGATGCTCCTATGTGTTCAAAGCACAGAAATGTTACATGCCTAGGACCAACCTAATATGCCACTGAACACTACCGCTCGAATGGCCCCTGATTGTGACCTCTGTCCCAGGATAATATTTGTGGATGGAAATGTCTTTGTAGTATCTGTGGAAATGTCCCCTGAACTGACAGTGTCCACCATGCAGTGTCCACCATGCTTTGTTTGAGAAAGCTTCTAGTAATAGTTTCCCATCATTAGGGAAAGCACAGTAGTGTTTTCTCTTACTATACATATTATTGCTTATATATAGTTCAGGTTACAATACACAGGTATAACCTCAAATGGTTACTCATGTCTTTAAAGTTATGTCTACATGTTTACTAGCGTCTCCACTGGAAACCTATGTATTGTTTTTGTTTGTGTTTGTACTTCTTTGTACCCTCTTAGTACAGATGGGTGTATTTTTGTTCGTTTTTATTTCGTCTTGGTGTTTTTTTCCTTTTGGTTCTCCTCCTTGTAGTTTATTTGTCCCCTTGTTGGCCTTACCTCCCGTTGGCTGTATCATACCAGTGACTGCCAGAACGCTCTGTGTGTTTGCTGAAATCACAGTGGCAGATCTTAGTCCCTGTGCTCATGTCACCACTTTACAGTGGTTTAGACCCAGACCTCCCACGGGGCCAGAGAGTCAGAGCCTGGCAGAAAGTAGTTTATTAATCCATGCCTTACACAGGCTACATGGGATACAGTATGCCCCTCCAGTGGCCAAGCTACACACTACTGTGTTTGACCTACTTCCTGATGAAGGACCTATTATTTGGAGAGGGTAAGTTCAGTACAGGGGTGCATTCTGCAAAATCCTTATTGCCAAAAAAAACCTGAAAACAGGAATTTCTTGATAAACAGTAGCCAGTGAATAGCTGCATTACAAGCAGGTATGAATGATACATAAGCTGTCCACTGGAAGCACTGCATATGTAATTGTGAGATGTAGGTATGAGGGCAGGGGTTTGAAGAATAGTTTCTACCTTCCATGTCAGTGCAGTGTCTTCTTATGAGCCACAACAAGCTTTACTGAGCCAAGCATACCGGCATTGAGAGCTAAGAATTAGATATATAGATGTAGTAACAGTTGCCCTTATTTGTTGGCTTACCACAATCTTTGTTAAATAACCATTGCTCCGAAGGCTGCGTAATTTGGACAGGGCTACTTTTCAGCTTTATTCAAGGTCCCTAAAACATAGAATCCTTTGTAAATCTCTCAATTCTGTATATTATCCAGTTTAGTTAGTTGTCGGTTGGATATGTTCTGTGTGGGTAAGATTGGTTGCACTTTTGTCTGAGCCTTCAGATATTTATTCTTCTGCCCACTCCGCAGATTTGTTTCCTGAATGTGTGAGTGACCACATTGGTGTTGAGTCAAGATGTTGGCTTTTGTTAGCTTTGGTACAGCCAGAATCTTCAGAACCATTAATGTGTGATCATTTCAAACCCAGCTTAAGTACATAAAGTGTTTGCAGAATGGTAACAATCAAAAGTGAATTAATTATCCCTCTGTTCCATACTAAATACTTATTTAAAGTGTAAATGTTAAAAAAAAAAAAAACTAAAGCATGAACTTCTATGTATTGTCTTGTAGTAAATTTTTTTTTTCTGTTGGACTTGATCCTTATTTGTTGTTTGGTCCATATAAGCCCATGTATTGCATCAGTTTTGTGGAATGAAATATCAAATAATTTAACCCTGGTCCTCCTTCCCATTACAATCTCCTGCATACACTTCTGGGCAAATTGCACATACTCCCTTTTTTGTCCCAGACAAATCTGATAAACAATGTGTCTGGTTGTTTATATGTGATTGTGAGATTCCACATGTCCTACAGTGTAATTTGGACTTCTAAAAGACAGGTGCCATCCATCATCTATGGCTCTATAGACAAAAAGGCCTTCCCTTTGGGAAACCTGTTCCAATTAAGGAAACCTCTGGGTTACACAGTTTAAAACTACTCTCCAAGGTGGGAAGGTAACAAAGGCAGCAGTATGGAGACTTCATCAGGAGAGTCAGGAGAGTTTCACCTTAAGTGACCACTGTAGCCTGCAGTTCTCTTCTTTAGTTCCACATATTATAAAAAAGATGGATTTGTGTACCATGATGAAGCGCACCAATGGAGCTTTAAAATAGAAGTGCATAGAAGAACACGTTCAGCAAAGTGATGAGGCTTCATTGTAAATCTAAGTATGCACCTGGTCCATAACAGATCAAGCACCGGACCGGTACCGTGGTCCATTTTCTTTTATTTTGAAACAATGGTTCCATGACTACCTGACAATGACAATGAATCTCATAAGTCTCTGTATTTGTGTCTGTCCTTTTTATGTGTTGCTTGTTTACAGTGATCTGTGTAGAGTGCAGATACTCCATATGTGTATTGTATGTACTAGAAATGAGAACTCAGAAATAAACCAGATGTTTATTGAGTTGTCCTAGAGGTAGCTATTCTCATTGACATTGTTGCAGGCCATTCAGTAGGAATATTGTGTTTTCAAAGTTGTCCTCTGTTTACTATAGGAGCAGATAGTGATGTGCAATAGTTCTGAGGGCTCTGCATGGTCTAACACATTACTTCATGATTTCTTTATGCTTTCTTGACTTTTATTTTAATTCTGTCTGCTATTTGTAATTCAGTGGCTCTGTTCCTCTTCTTGTAGGTAAATGGCAGTGATGGCTTGTATAAATATGAAGAAATTGTATTGGAGAGGGTGAGTATGACTTGCATAGTAGATGCTTTGTGTTGTTCTCTGAATCTTCTCCTTTCCAAAGTCAATTCTTGTGTTATCCTACATTATACCTTCTGAAAATAAAGACCTCTCTATGAATTTTCTCCATTTCCTGCAGGGGAATTCTGGGTTGGGGTTCAGCATTGCTGGAGGTATTGACAATCCGCATGTTCCTGATGACCCTGGAATATTTATCACCAAGATCATTCCAGGAGGAGCTGCAGCGATGGATGGGAGATTAGGGTGAGATGGCCCAACAGTTGTCTATGTTTACATGATAATGTCTTATTTTGTCTCTGCACTACCTTGCTGTTTATCACCACTCCAATACTAACCATGCCTCAACCCCTGTGCAGGGTGGGTGATTGCGTCTTGCGTGTGAATGACGTGGATGTGACTGAGGTTGTGCACAGTAAGGCAGTGGAGGCTCTAAAGGAGGCTGGACCGGTGGTGAGGCTTCTGGTGCGACGCAGGCACAGCCCCCCAGAGACCATCATGGAGGTCAATCTATTAAAAGGACCTAAAGGTGAGTTTACAGAGGGCAAAATTAATACATATGTCCTTAGTATATACCACTATTAATAATCATGTTAGTCTCCTCTCCGTAGTCAAAGTAGGATATATAAAGCATATTTTTGTCTTAAATATACCATAACTAACCATAAATAATAATCTACTGTAATTTTAGTATGTGTCCCTCCCCATGTGCACCTGTGGCTTCTTTGTGGGAGCTGTCAGAAACTATATAAGCAGTAATTGAAGTTTGAGGGACCTGCAGTGACCTTATTGGAAATGACTTGATCATTCATTGTGTTGTATTTAAAGTCAGAATGCCATGGTAATGTCTAAGAAATCACCTTACCCCTGTTCTCATGTTACTATACCTAAAAGTTGCCTCCTTTGAAATCTACAGGGCTTGGGTTCAGCATTGCTGGAGGTATTGGTAACCAGCACATTCCAGGGGACAACAGCATCTACATCACAAAGATCATTGAAGGAGGAGCTGCACAGAAGGACGGGAGACTCCAAATTGGAGACAGGCTGTTGGCGGTGAGTTGGGAGAGCATATGTCTCCAAATGGTAATTCTTTTAGGAAAGCCCATCTTCATCTCTCCCATTTCTCTTTTGCTCATCCCTCTCGTTCTTCTCTTCTCTGAATGACCTCTCATCAATACTGATAACCTACAAATAAGGATCGTGAATCCTGGTCTTTCCAACTTTATATCTGTGGAAAACCACATACATCTTTGAATCCTTAAGATTTGCATAAAGTCAAGTCAACCCTGAACAGACATTATTTGTAAGTAGCACTAGTTCTAGGGTATCTTTCATGTATGCTTTGAGCAGAGTTGTGTCTCCCTAGTAATCCAACCCACAGTAGGCCTTAGACTTCCCCTCACCCTTGATACCATGTACATGATGAAACTAGCTTGTATTACTGCCTTGTATCCCTGTTGTCATTATTTTTTCTTCTCAACAGGTGAACAACACAAACCTACAAGATGTCCGGCATGAGGAAGCAGTGGCCGCCTTGAAGAACACCTCTGATATGGTTTATCTCAAAGTTGCCAAACCTGGCCCTGTTCACCTCAACGAGATTTACGCACCTCCTGACTATGCCAGCAGTGAGTCCCTAGATATACCCTATTACTTTAATCGATATACTTCTTTCATGGAGTTTGTATGGAAAATTTGCTTTTGATATTTCAGGTCCCTTCGTTCAGAATGATAATGTTTTGTGTTTGACTTTTTTTGTCAAGTTTGTCAATCTTAATTAAATAATGCCTGGTACAAACAATTTGCTTATCATAAGCTTCTCACTCAGTAGTAGCATTCCATAATTATAGATATAAAGCCTATGATGTAGCTTTTAATTATTTCACATTACAGATTTTAATACATTCCTCTAATGCATCACATCATTCATTAATTAATTTAACAAATTATTATATTCCTTCCCAGTGATCACTAGTCACACACCATTTACCAACCTTGCACTGTTTATTTGCTCTGTATATGCTCTGTTTCCTAACTGGTTCCATACATCAATTCAGCATTTAAAGCATCACATCCAATCATCTTCATTTACGGTTTATGGACCACAAATACTATTTTTTTTCTGGTTTCCTTATTCATGGCATAACATTCATTGGCTTACATTTTTTCTTATTGTATCTTGCATTCTCATCAATTTGCTCATTAAGTATATTTTTTCCTTAATCCGTAGAACCCTCTTTTCCTGTTCCTACACAACATTCATTCACTCATTCATTCATTCATTCAAACAATAACAAAAGGAATAAAGCTTCTTATTCAAGTGCTAGAACACTTCATCCATCACCTGCCAATTCCCATTCACTCTCCCACCTCAGTGTTTCATTTTCTTGCATGACACATCCTGTTACTCACTCAAATCATAAAGATTTACATTTGCACACCTATGACATTCATACGCAGACAGGCAACCTAGGTTACTGTATACTCAGAAGAGACTCATCCTGCTGTGAATTGGATGGCCGAGGAAGGATGCAGCGGTGTCCTATATTGGTGTCCTGTCAGCAACATGTAAAGGCTTAATGCAGCTCATTTCACTTGTCTGGTTCCTCAGCTAGTTTCAGGTTTTGTCAGATGTTTCCATACTTCTGCTCCCAAATGTTACATATTTGAGCTCCTTACACTTTCAATTCTCTGTTCCCCTTACCATGTCTCAGTTATTATTGTTTTGTTTTCTTGTATCCAGCCTTCACAGTTGAAAACCACATAAGCCATAACTCTACTCTTGGGGGATACCTCAGCAGTGTGGAGAGCAAATCCCCCTACCAGCCTCCTCAAGTTACCCCTTCCAGATTTTCACCTGTTCCCCGACACATGCTGGGAGAAGAGGATTTTACCAGGTAAGCTTTGGCTGTGTGTAAACTGGGGTCAGATTCACATCCCAGGCTCTGTATCGACAAATATTATAATGAGTTAATTCAAACTTTGTTCCATAAAAAAGGCTGAGTGGATCATTGATAGGATGGGGAACTGACATGACTGCTGGCTGGAATCATATTTAGTTAAACAATAAGCCCTAGGCATTTTCTACAGCTAAATCAGTCCATGAAGTGCACTATGAAAATGAAATAGTAGACTTTTGGAATAATTCTGTATCTATTGAGGATTCTTCCATCGGTTTTATGAATGGCTTTAGATTTGTACATCACAAAAGAGATGATCAGAATATGTGTTAAACAGGAATAGAACTTGTACATGTGTGAGCAAGCAGAGGCTGCACTAAATATTTTGATACTTTAATTGTTCACAAATGGATGGCAGCCTATGGGAAGGAGTATTTTTCAAATTTGAGAATACAATCCAGTGCTTTATACAGTAGTGTAGGTCGGCATTGACAAAAACCTGCCGCCATTGCTGTCAGTGGTGTGATATTTTGGTTGACTTTCTCTGCACAAACACAACATTGAGCTGATTTTTATGGCAATGCTAATTCAGTCCTCCATAGGTGTTCATTAGTCAGAATGAGCCTATGTATGATTTACCACAGGCAGTATGATAACGACCCAGGGTGTATGTCTAGTAGATTGGGCTAATATAACAGATCATACAATTGGCTGATATCCAGATTACACTATATGGACAAAAGTATTGGGGCACCTGACATCACACTATATGAGTTTGCTGAACATCCCATTCCAAAACAGTAAGTATTAATATGAAATCCTCACCCTTTGCGGCTATAACAGCCTCCACTCATCTAGGAAGGGTTTCCACAAGATGGAGTATGTCTGTGGGAATTTGTGCCCATTCAGCCAAGGTAGCATTTGTGAGGTCTGGCACTGCCATTGGATGAGAAGGCCTGGCTCATAGTCATCGTTCCAGTTGATCCCAAAGGTGTTTAGTGGGGTAAAGTTCAGGGCTCTGTATGCCACTCAAGTTCCTCCACACCATACTCTTCAAGCCATGTCTTTATGGACCTTGTTTTGTGAATGGCGGAAAAGACATGCGGAACAAGACAGGGTCTTCCTGAAAATGGTTGACACAATGTTGGAAACATATAATTGTCTAAATGTCTTTGTATACCCTTCACTGGCACTAAGGGGCTTAGTCCAAACCCTGAAAAACAGTCCCAGATCATTATCCCTTCCGCCACCAAACTTTACCGTAGGCACTATGCAGTCCGGTAGGTAGAGTTTTCCTGGCATCTGCCAAACCCAAATTTGTCCATCGTCCGTCAACTCAAAGAACATATTTCCACTGCTCCAGAGTAAATGTGCTTTACACCATTGCAAGCTATTGATCTTTGGCTTGTGTGTAGCAGTTTGGCGATAGAAACCAATATCATGAAGCTCCCGACACACAGTGCTTGTGCCGATGTTGCTTTCAGAGGCAGTTTGGAACTCTGGAGAGGGTGATGCTCTCCAGATCATTTTTATGCACAATGCTCTTCACTCGGCAGCCCCACTCTGTGAGTGTGAGTGGTCTACTGCTTGGTTGCTAAGCTTTTGTTACTCCTAGACAGCTCTCCTTCAGAATAATAGTGCTTACAGTGCATCGGGGCAGATCTAGCAGGACAGAAATTTCACAAACTGACTTGTGGCAAAGGTGGCATTCCATAACATTAACACGTTTAAAGCCACTGAGCTCTTCAGTATGATCCATGTTTGTCTATGGAGATGACATGCCTACGTGCTTGAATTTACATGCCTGTTAGCAATGGATGTGGCTGAAATATATAAACTCATTAATTAGAAGGGATGTCCCAATACCTTGGTCCATATAGTAAGAAAAAAATATTATTCAAAAAACTAGAACTGTTTAAAAAAGGAACACAGCACATTATTTTAAAAAATGTCTTTTTTATCCAATGCCATCTGGTGGGAATTAACTTTTAAGTGTAAGAAAGCAGATGCATTGTAAGATGGTAGTAAGGGGGCTGAAGCCTTGAGGATTCTACCCTCCTTTGAGGATAATTAAGATTCCCAATTGGTGTTTTTGCTACCAGTATTTTATGGTTGATATCCCTGCTTGAATGCAGGTGACTCAATTAAGTGTGTCTTTAAATAATGACAACTCAATGTTTTCATGAGGACCAGTATTAGGGCCATTGGGGCTAACACATTTGGTGAGAAACTACATAGAATAATCATGATTTGCTTTTAAATAGTTAATGCCCAAGACTAGGAGATGAATACGGTAAAAATATATCACATAGGAAGGCAAGTTTACAATGTATGTTAGTGGAGTGTATAAATGTGTGAGCTCAAGCCCCAGATTTTGTGAGTCTGCCAAAACTTTAGTGGGAGTTAGACTAGAAAATTTCAGCGACAGAGAATAATTGGCAAATATTGACACCAAAGTTGAAGAAAGTTGCAATATGCTTCACGTTGTTGATTTAAGGATGCAGATAAACAACTGGGTTTAGGTCCAGGTCATGAAAAATGAAAACTCTTCCAAACACTAAAACCGTAGAAGGATTTCCATGGGCACTTAAATTGTTAAATTATGTAGTCTCTTAAAATGGGGGGCTTGAAAAGTGAATTTTCGAATGTGCTTCACACAAGCATTTACTAATAGGCGCCTTATGAGTTTTGTTGTACAAATAAAGAGTATTCAGTCATCAAACACAATGCATATTTCCACAGACGTGTCCTTTTAAAAAAGAAATCTTGTTTGTGTGACCATGTGTTTATATGTAGTTTTGGACACATGGTGAAAATCTAAAATGAGAAACAAACCAATAGATCAAATAAAACATAAAAAATACCTGTAATGAATAAAAAATCACTACAGTCACAAGAACAGCCACAAAAACAGCTATAAAATATAAATAAGGTTATTTTGTAACAGCTGTTGAGCAGTTCGCGAGTAACATAAGGATTAGAGCAGGATGGGTCTGGCTATACTTCATAAGTGTTAGTTTCAAACATCTGGAAGGTTACCTGTCTGCAGGCAGTAAATTGTTGTCATTTGACCCTTAAGAAAACAATTAAGAAAATCTTACTTATATTAAAAGAGGAAAACCAGAGAAACAACAGAGATTAAGAAATAACAAATTAAGAAATATGGTAATTTGGATACATTAGAAATAACCATAACCTGGCAATCTGCTGATGGTCTCATAGAGCTTTGGCACAGAAGGAGTAATGATGCGGAGCTTTCAATAAAGAAACATATACATGAAGAAAACAGCCATTGTAAAGAGCTAAATTGGGCACTAGAGGGCAGCAGAGGTTAACATATTTTGCTCAAAGGCTTGGATGCTGGCTCTCTTCTTGCAACACAACACATTTGCTGCAATTATGTAAAGCAAAGATTTGTACTGTGCTAGCAGTAGGAAAAAACCCAGCAGATTTTATATGATACGCCTGAAAAAGAGATCTAGATAGTCTTGAAAGCTTACAATCTATGATACTGCAGCAATAAAAACACCGTTATGCGTGGTTGTAATGCAATCTTACACGTACCTCCACAAAGTGGACAGTGAAGTTGCAAGTAGTAGGAAAGAAGTCAAGAGTAAAACCTAGAATAAAATAAATACTTGCATATTAAGGAGTCCTGAGTATAGAGGAAACACATAATTACGATCTGTATTGATTTGTGAAAACATACTGTAGAACTAGAAATACAACATAAAAGGTAAATATTTACATGGTCTTCCCACTGCTGGGTGTCACCGTTTTTGCTAGATACCCGTGAAAGCTCCTGCTCCCATGACTTCACCTATATGAAAAGACTTGTGTTGTTTGCTGCCTCCGTGGCACTGGATCCGCAGACTGCTGTGACAGCATGAAGCATATGAATACGCAATACTTCTTCCTATGTGTGGGTCAAGTGAGGCTTCTTGATGCTTGGAGCTCACTATCTTTTATGCATGAATCAAGCCAGAGCATGCAGCTAATCACTGACATCATGCATTACCTGGTAGATTGCCCGCAGTAAGATCACTAGACATTTCATCCATCGAGAAGTGAGTGCTGTCACTGTTTCCATATTCTCAGCAGACCATTATGACGTAAATTGCAGGAGAGACCCTAAATTATGTGCAAGGCAAAGTTGAGACATGTGGTCCTTTTCAGGTGTCAACTAGTAAAAGTGCCATTTAGGAAGGAGCTTTTAAAACAAATTAAAAGAACAAAATACTGTGTTAAACCATTTTTTGCTCATAATGTACTTTGATGTGCGGAACTACAGAGAAAACTCTAAGAAAAGTTGCCCAGGAGGCAATCACCCCACCATATCAGCTCCACAGACCTTGTGAGATGCATTCTCAAAGTCACCTGCCCCTTTCTTTACATATTAATACATTCATTGTCAGCTAAACACAATGTCAATGTCCCATACCCCATCTATAAATCTTAATTTTGCCTATAAAAGACCAATTCAAACGATTGAATATTTTTTTTAGTTCTCTAATAGAGTGAGACACATCCATTTAACCCACAAGTTGGCTGGTGATTAAACAGAAAACCTCAGCAAACATTTGTTCCACATTAAGGTTAATGTGACAAGTTCGCTTTAACTGCAGCTTGGCTCAAGATTAAAGACGAGCTATAAAATAACGTTTGAAATCCGTTGCATATTGTAACACTGTGTTTTCATATAGGTGCCACTTTTAATTAACAGTTGCTGGTTCTTATATTGCAAGCAATAAGCAAACAAAAGAGGGTAGATCAAAATACCATAGGACGTTACCAAGAACTCTTTGTTGCATAGTTTGGTATGAAGCAGGGCCTTGCTATCCATGGACAAGATTTGGTAAAGAATACCATTTTTGGTTGCAAAAGATGAGGGAACTTATGCCCCGGGGGATCTCACGTTGTAAAATGTTGGCCCACTGCCATGAGCTTGCTTCTGCTTATTCTCAAGGTTGTTCTTATAGTTCTACTTATAGCCACCATGATGTCAAGAGTTATGTGACCATGATTATTTATTGATTGATCTAGCCCCATCATATCCCACAGGACTGTAAAATAGGTAAATATGACACTACAAGCAGTGCATCACAGTTTCGACTTACAGAAACAAAAGGTGAGGAGGACTCTGTTCAAACGTGCCTGCAATCTAGAACATGAGATAGTATTTATACTATGACTGGGACTTTTGTGTGATATTATATTAGTTTTCTGCGCAGACCCTCTTGGTCTTAGTTGTTTAGTAGTTGTTTGTGTTACCTTAACTGGTTTATTGGTATTAGACTTCAATGTTTCTGATATATTTGAGAAATCTTGAATGATATGTCATCGACATACTCAATCTAGAGCCTCAAGTCATTCTAAAATCCAGTTCTGCACCCCAGTCTAGTTGCTGGTTAACATACAGTATTTACAATCACGTATTATTATTTTTTTTTAAAGTGTATGTTTGCAAAGCCCTCTGGCACCCAAGAGAGTTAACAACAAGTGAAATGAGATATCCAGTTCCTGACGTTTATGTGGTCAAAGTTAAGAAACGAAATATAAAGGATGTTTTCATGGCAGATTACGTTTAAAGCCATGGCTGGGGATTTTAATGTTTCCAGCAAATCTTTTGACTGAATCTGGTTAAACCAGTTTTCAGAACCTTCAGTTTGGTGAGATGCTTCCTGGGAATTCACTAATTATTTCTGAGTCAGTCATAGAATAGAACTTAAAATTATTGATTCTAACCGTTTGTTTTTATGGGTGTGTTTATATATATATATATATATATATATATATGTATATCTACATGCAAATATAAGCTCATTTTGGTAATTAAAGGGACAGTTTACTGTTTCTGACAGCCTCACTGAAGAAAAATGTATATCGAAGTACCCTGCATTCTTTAAAAACAAACAAGAAAAGCTCTTACTTGCAGCAACTTCCTCCTTTGTCGCTCCACGAGTCGTGCTATTGATTGGCTGCTTGAAGCAGCCTATCATTGTCAGGCAAATGCTCTGATTGATGGTTGCTTAGTTTCATACCATACTTACAAGCCATAATCTTATTATAAAGACTATAAAAATAGAAGTGAAAACTGGAATGTTGTTTTAGTCATTTGCTTGTGTATCAGGGGCGTACCTAGAGTATTTTGCACTCGGGGCGCATCCTGTATGTGGCACCCCCACACCCTAAAATGTAAAGACACCCACAAAAAACTGTATTTAAGCTGGAAAAAAAAACCTAGAAATCTGAAAAAATAAATTATCTTATAAATAAACTAAATAAATAGAATAACAATTTACTGAACAAATATGGTACAGCATAACTCCTATATCTATATACTGAGCCTGACATTGACAGTAGTTTAGCATAGCCTCCATCACAATATACTAAGCCAGACATTGACATGGTAGGCCTGTGCCCTAGAAAGAGCCTGTCTGTGCCACCTCTACCCCTAAAACAGGTAGCCTGCCGGTGCCACCTCTACCCTTGAATCAGACAGCCTGTCTGTGCCCCCTCTGCCCCTGAAACAGCCTGCCTGTGCCACTTCTGCCCCCCCAAAAAAATTGCTTGTTCCACTCCTGCCTCTTAAGCTGTCTGCCTATGTCACCCCTGCCCCTTAAGCAGTCTGCCTGTGCCAACTCTGCCCCTTAAAGCAGCCTGCCTGTGCCACCCCTGCCCCTTAATTAGTCTGTCTGTGCTACCTCTACCCCTTACGTAGCCTGCCTGTGCCGCCCCTGATCCTTAAGTAGTCTGCCTGTATCACCCCTGCCCCTTAAGTACTCTGCCTGTGCCTGAAAGTTTCCTGGTAGGTGGCACCCCCCTGATTAGTGGCACGCGGGGCACACTGCCCCTCTTAGGTATGCTACTATTGTGTATAGCATCAGCAAAACTCACAGAGGTATAAAACTCACTGGTATAAATATTTGAAATATTTTTAGTCTCTGGGCTGCGCATGTACACAGAAGCTTTAATTATATCGCAATAATATTTTAGTAAAAAAACATCTGACTGCATTTTAGCTGAATTGACCTTCAAATTAAATTCAAACTCTAAGTGAATTGTCATAGTAAGTTTCCCAAAACTAGTGATGCTTCTGGTCAGGCTTACATGTTCGTTACATGACCTAATAAAAGATTGATTCCTGCATCGAGCATCCGATCAAGGATACACAACCCAATAATTAAAGAAAACGGAATGTGTTTAATAAAATCGGTTAATATCAATCCGTTACGGGCGTAGCTAAATTAGAATGTCTGCGGTCTGAATCATGATGCAAATAAAGTGGAGGGGGCATCCAAAATTGGAGGTTCAAGGGAGAGAGAGATTTGGAAGGGTGCTGCCATGATTAAAGGAAGTGAGGTGGAACGAGATAAATGATAGAGAAATACACTGGAAATTTAGAGAGAGAGACAAGGGCCAATAGAGAGTGTATTTGGCGAGCTAGATTAATGGGTGTCATTGACAACACAGGCACCTTAGTGAATCACATCCTCATAAAACAATTAAATCTTGTTTGTAAGGACACGTGAACAGGTGCTAAGTGACATCACCGCCAGATCTCTGAACTGGTGACATAACATGACTTGGCATGATTGGAATGCAAACTAGCTCAACAGCAATGCTACCGACCGTGTCATAGATGCAGGAAGTACAATTAATGTCCCCAGACAATTAATGTCCCCAAACTATCACATTCAGTATATAGCTCAGTATGTCAGCTGTTCTCAGTAAAGGGTTCCCCCGGTCATGGCCACACAAAGAGGAATCTCCACATTCTGCGATTGTGGAATTATATGGAAAGGTGGTCAATCTGTGCTCTCAGGAGAAGGGGTCCTTTCAGTAGGTGTTGTTCTATATTTCGCATGTCATTCTTCCTGAATAACATTCAGTGGTTAATTTTTAAGCTGAAGAGAGAGAGAGAGGTGTTAACAACACGTTACGTGTTTTGCGAGCGAGAATGTGTCAGTGTGAGAGATTGAGCAAGTAAGTGTTGGAAAGGCAGATTAGTGCAGACTAGATGGTGAACAGGAGCTCAAAATATCTCTGCAAGTTCCTGGGAGAAGGACAGGGAGACAGACAGAGCGGAGCTAGAAATAGGCAGCAGTGACTGAGAACAGGGAGAATTTACCAGAGGAAGATCAAAAGAATGAATGGTGGATTAGTGAAGAGGAAAGAGTATAGGGAGTGAGAAATAGAAGAAGAAGAAATATTGATAGTGAATAGGAAAGAAGGGTGAGGGAGGGCAATGTAGAAAATCATGGAGGGCAGAAATCTATACTGAGACATCACTGCTGCAAAGGAACCTTAAACCTCTAGAGAAGGGGAGAGGAGCGTGAGCTGATCAGCACTCATGTTTGCTGTGAATGTCTCTTCATCTATGTCGTACCGGAGACCCCCAATAACAGCACCCCTGAAGCGACAGCTTCCTGCGCAAAGGACAAACCGAGAGAGGTAGGAGTGAAAGAAGGGGGATTGAGGAGAGGTGTAGGATTGGAGCTATTTGTTTTGTTAGGCTGTTTGCTTAGAGGTTGTAGAGGGTCCCTACGAAGTGGTTTGATATTGCAAACCATCACAAAGAGCTGTAGAGCAGTATAATGTCTCCTCTTTACGAACCATGCAGTCACAACCTCAGAGCAACTGTAGGGGAAGTAGAGGAGGGTTTACGGGAGCCGAGTAATGTACATTCTTCGCTGGCTTTGGTGATGTTGCAATCCATAAGCGTACCTGCCCAGAAACTCATCAGAGGATTTAATTAGATTTCCTTTGATAGCACCAGTCAGACCGGCCATGCGGCTGTTTCTATATCCAGCTCATTTCAGCTGCTCATACCAACCAGGCTGCTCTCCACTATCCCAACTGCTCCAGCTAGTCTACTACTGAAGTTTCACATCCTACTTATCCACTCAGTCTTAATTTGATTATCTCTGAGACATTGCTAAAAACAGCTTGTAATCTATTTGTTCCCTTTCCTTGGTTCTTACAAATCATATCTGCTCTGGATTCCTTGTCTTCTTTTATCTTCTGCACACTGGCTTTTTCTTCCCGCTCTCTCTCTACCTCTACCTCTCTGTTGCTCTTCTCTCTCACTCCTCTCACCAACCTGGTTCTAAGTTCTAGACATGTCTTTCCGTCGTATGTCTAGGGAGCCACGAAAGATCATTCTACACAAAGGCTCCACAGGACTGGGCTTCAACATTGTTGGTGGAGAAGATGGAGAGGGAATATTTGTGTCATTTATCTTAGCTGGGGGACCAGCTGACCTGAGTGGAGAGCTTCGCCGTGGGGACCGCATCCTTTCTGTGAGTGCTTGTTTCTGCAGTGGAAAATCTTTCTTTCCTGATATGTTTGTTCAAAGATATTTAATCATTTGTCAGTTCTAGTGTTTTGTTGCCGTTTAGCACTGAAACACCAAATTAGGTTACCCCGTAAATTCCAGAGGAATGAGCAATCAATTGTTAAACATGTATTTTGCTCATCCATATGACAACATAGGGTTAATATACCAATATGTCCCTCTATAACCCTATCTTTTCATACTGTAGCCTGTCCAAAACACTGGTACACTAATAAGCCAATGCCACCTCAATATTCACACATTTAGTCAGAACTTGAATTCTCAACCATCATCTGATACATCTCAGGACTAAGACCGTATTTGCTTGATCATAAAAAAAATGTTAATATTAATTTAGGGAAAAAAAATCTGAATATAAGACTACCCTATAGGAAAAAAGTTTTACTAGTAAATACTAATTTACATATAAACTATTAATTCATATTTAATAAAAACTATGATTGAGAAAAATGCATTTTCTTTTATTTGCCAACCTGCCCCCACTTATGCTCGATAAAACTCATACCTACATAAAAAGTGGTGTTAATGGTATAGATAAAACTTGAAATTATGCATCTCCAAGGGCTTTAGAATTTTAATATTATTCAGGGATGATTTTCAGCAGGGTCATGCTAAAGTCACAACTTGGTTGCTTTTATGGTGCAATTAGATTATTTTTGGGTCACCATGACAATTGTAACTACATCAGCATTTTTCCTTGCAACCCAGATAAAGATTTGAGTGCTTCTCAGCATACATTAGTCTTTAATGGCAACCAAAATCTATACAATACCAGTAGTTTAAAAACAAAAATGAATATAACATGATAACATTTTAAATCTGTCACACCAAGAATATTGATTTGTGTTTAAGAAATGTTTCTGAAGGTAGATCTTCTGTGCCTCGGGCTTAGAATTTAATATATTCCCAGCATACGCCTCTCCTTTTCCGAGCAAGATCAGGAAACCTCTACTTGGTTTCATACATTGGACATCCAATCCTATAGACTAGCAGCCAATCACGCATCATCAAAAATATTTACCTTTAACTATTAAGTGATGAAGCTAAACAAGTATTAAATGTGCTGTGTTTAGGCAAAAGGGTTTCAATCTGTGCTGTGCTATGCAGATCTATAATGATGCTTTTTATGTTTCTATGGCAACAATCATTCAGTATTTGATTTTGTGTCACATGATTAAGTGTGGAAAAAATGATCAATGAGAGAAAATTTTATATGATTAGAGAATTATTTCTGGGAAGGGTTTAGGGATTCAGCACTAGTACGAATGATGTTCCAAATAATGTATTTCATTCAGAAATGGTAAATTAAGCAGAGTAGATGGGACAAGTAACTAGCGTTATTTAGATACCGAATATAAATCAGAGACTTTTAATGCGGGTGTAATATTCAGTTGCGTGTTTGAATGCGAGCAGTGTTAGACCCTTCTTGTTGGAACATGTATGACCCCTGGCAGGCAATACTAGACTATCAGCGTCCTGCCATTTTTTCGGTTTGTACATGTATGTGTCTGCATACCTCCTAACATTTTGAATGGGCAGAAAGGGACACCTCTGTTTTATGCAGCGTGAGTAGGGAGCAGTGCTTTACCAAGACCTCTAGATTTCTTTATTTATGTAACCAGGTAAGGCATTTAGAAGAATATTTTACTTACACAATTTAATTTATAAAACATTATATACTGTTTCCATAGACTGGAGGACCAGGGCCGGTTGAGGAAATCATGGATCTGTCTCTAACCGGCAGTTCATACAGAATTCTGTTTCACTGGTCCCTTATGGAGCATGCTGGCTATTAATGCAGAGCGTCTTTACCTCTCTTTCCCCAATTGGGTGGCACCATATAATATGCAAGGTATTAATATGGCTAATTTATGGGTTTTTTTCTCCTGATGCAGGTTAACGGAGTGAATCTTCGCAGTGCAACACATGAACAGGCGGCAGCAGCCCTGAAACGGGCAGGCCAGACCGTGACAATCGTAGCACAATATCGGCCAGAAGGTAGGTAGTGGAACATTGTGAGATATATTATTATAAATATATACACTATAATAGTAAACAATGCCCTTATGCATCATTGGCAACACAACTAGATCATGTTTAGAACATGGACCTCCGTATTCTGGCTTTCTGTGTGATGATTGGAGTCATAGAAATGGTTGCATCCACTAGACGGAATTTAGTCAATATTCAGCCGTAACGTCTGCCCTGCTTTGTTTTTCATTGGAGATCAGGAAATTAACATCTCTGCCTTTGTGCTGGTACAATGCAAGTGTGTTGCATTTGGGTTTTCACCGCATGTATGCATCAATCCACATGGTTTAAGACAATAAACAGTAGCTCATTTATTGGTAGTGTTCTGTACAGGCCAGCATTTTCATGGGACCAGTTTGTTGTTTGTGTGCAATCAGGTCCTAGACTATTTGTTCCATTCTTTCAAAATCCCTGGATTGGGATGATACATTTTTCATCTGATTTCATGCTGTTCTCTTGTAGTGAACACATAGTCATTGGGGTATGTGCATTAAAAGATGAGTGGATTGCTAGATGAGGATTCCTAAGCATTTTCTTCTGTGGGTATTTATGTATTCTTGAAAGTACTCAAACTCTTTAAAATTGTTGGAGTTAAACACATCCTCAGAACCAAGCAACTCTTATTGTAGCCATGTTCTTAACTATCCAAATGTAAGGGAGAGCACAAGTTTGTATTCCAATTGAAATCAATATGGAGTCAGCTTGGATAACCTGGAGATGCTTGTAGAAGGAAGAATTCTCGTAATACAAGTAAATTCCCTGAGCTTTTATGTCGCTAAAATTGTGAAAAATTGTGTACTGCCAGTAGGTGATCTGCTATTCACGATTACACCCACTTACAGGTATACTCACTGACGGCCAACTCCAGATTGGGCTCACACAAAAGGAAAAGCTTACACTTCAACTAGGGAAAGCTATGTTTCCTATTTCCCTAGTCACTCCCTGTAGCATAGGAGATGGCTTCGCCTATCTGGATAGGGCAGGTGAAAATAAAACCCCCAGAACCTCCACCTAAACCTGTGTTTTTTCCTGTCCTACGCTGGGTAGGTGCAGTCATCCCCATTTGTTATTTTCTTGAGCTCGTGGGAGAGCTCCGTTTCCTGCCCCGTATCCCGCCATCTATCCGCCCCTGCCCTGGTTGGACTGTGGGAGGATCATTCTCCACTGCTGGGGAATTCATTCCTTGACAGATCCCAGTGAATCCGTTTTCACTACCATGAAGCCCTTGGTCTGGGCTTTGTGGTACTCTGCAGGATAGGAACGGTTACCTCAGCCAGAAACTATTCCCATGATGCACTTCCGTGCACGAGCAGGCTATTCCGAGATGAGGGCGTCTGAGGTCAGCAAAGGCAGCTAGCAGGTGAAGAGTCCTACCACCTTGAAGCTCCATGTTGCAGGCCTTAGTTCACCCCTGAACACACAACTGGCATTCCACCCTTGGGTTAAATGCTTAATTAAGTCTATCTGCAGCCTACGGCCTTTCAAATAAGTGATCACTGGTGACTTTCTGGGATCTGCATTTGGTCCTCACCTGTCTGACCTTAGCTCTGTTTGAGCCTTTGCAAGACGTCTCCATCAGGATGCTTATTCTGAAGACTGCTCTATTGGTAGCCTTAACATCAGCCAGACGGGTAGTGGAGATCCAGTCTCCGGGGCACCGGTTTCCAGGGCATCCACAGCCCGGTGGCTAGTCTCTGCCATTTCAGAAGCTTACAAGGCTGGCGGTGAAGAACCTTCCTCAGGACCTAAAGCTCATTCAACATGGGCCGTATAGACAACTTGGGCTGAGCCAGCTGGGGTCCTGACCTAGAGAGTGGCTGTATGGAAGAGTGTTCACACCTTTATGAGACATTATCGGCTAGAGACTTCTAGTTTGGAAGAAGAGTTTTGCTAGGGACCCTGCCTATAAGTTTTGTTAGATTTCCTATGCTACCTAGTAGCAATTTTTTGCCCTCCCTAATAAAGATGATTTTCTATTTTCAGAGGTCTTTTGTATTCACTGAGGGTAGGGAGGAGGTTCTGGGCATTTTATTTTTTCTTCTATGCTACCGGAAAGTGACAAGGAAAAGAAATTCTCAGGTAATAATTTTGTTTCCCCATTAGTTTCAAACCAAATCGTCAAAAAGTAACTACAGTAAAATCTTGGGTATAATACACAGGTATAACTTTCCAAGCAATTTTCTAGGAAAAATGTACTTTTATATATATATATACACACACACTCACATATACAAACTCACTCAATGCCTCACTCACCACATGTACATTTAGGACACCCTCCTAGTTTACCTACCTGACTTGCAGCTTGGCAGAAGGCTCATCCCTTGTGGTCCAGCGGCAGGTGAAGGGTCTGTTCTGCTATTTCGATGTCCTCACGCACTAAAAAGGGGGGGGACTGACATATAATGGCGAGCATGGCCACCTACTAAGCCCTCTCTATCTGCATTTCCCAGTCCCAACACACTGAGTCTGAGTGCCAGGGTATAATGTAATTTCCCAGCACTCAGGGGCATGCAGCGTGTGAGGAGTGACGGCGCATGTGAGGAGTGAAGGCGCGTGTGAGGAATGAAGGCGCGTGTGAGGAATGAAGGCGCATGCAGCACTGCAACCATACATATAGCTTACAGTACACAAAATACTGCAGGGTAGGAATACATTGAAAGGGTCTGAGTCCCCAAATCATGCTAAAGAAACAAACTTGTGGTTGCAAATAAACATGTTCACAAGTATGACACACTTTTTTGCACCTCTGGCAGGCTACAACTCCCATCACTCTCTTCAGTATGCTGCCTGAGTGCGATGTCAGTTGTGTTCCAGAAACCTCATCAGACCATTTTTTATTAAAAAAGGAAATATATAGTGGTACTTGTGTATTCCCACACCCCAGCAGACATGAGCCGGGCAGCCCACGCACACTATGCCAGCACTCCTATACCCCTTAAGGACATTTGTCTCTCCTTGTTTTTCTTTTTGGGGTCCATGTCAGCAGGAATCAGGCTTTTCTAGCAGCCTGCTAACCGGGGGACCTCCCAACAGGTCAGCTGGATGCATGCTGGCCACTTTTTGGTGGCATCACTGGTTACCATGGTAGCAAGTAGCCATCTCAGCTGACTGACTGTTTGTCATGCTTTATTTTACTAACAATATTATATATAGATTGTAATATATCAATCGTATGATTCCATTATATAGAGAGAAGATTCATAGTGGCGAATTGTCACTGACCAGACCCTAAATATGAAGAATAAAATAGTCCAAAATTACCATTATATACATATATATATATATATATATATATATATATATAGATAGATATATACAATACACATTATATATTGATATAGATATATCTATCTATCTATCTATCTATCTATCTATCTATATAGATAGATAGATAGATCTATCTATATCAATATATAATGTGTATGTGTCATTACACACATGCAAACATGTCATGGTGGATCATGTGTATACATCATGGCAAGGGGCCGGCTTCTTTGTAACATGCCTTTGAGAGGAGTGTGAGGTGAGCGCTGGAGCAGAGGAGAAGCCGGCTGGAGGGACTGAGGCTGCGTGGGAGGTGATAGGTGCTCTGGGCCCAAGCTGCGTGGGCGGGGTCACTAGTTTCACCGGAAAGGGCGGGACTTTCGGCGATCGCTGGAACGGCTTCGGAACCGGGAGCGGGAGCTGTTTTACTGTGTGAATAAAACTTCACCGGCGGGCGGAGCGGGTAAGTGCAGAGAATAGGGACTCTCCGTGCCGCTTCGGGGTGACACGGTATGCTAAGAGCAGACGCTTTCCGTGGGGTGTTGGAAAGGCGCTGCCTGCAGAGCAGGAGTCCGATGCCGTGCTGGGGAGTGGACGCTCTCTGTGAGACGAGGAGCTCCCACGGAGGCAGCGCTTTTGTCTGCAGGCTTGGAACTTTGGCTTCGAGGAGGCTGCTTTAGAGCAAAGTAGATTTGTAATTCCCTAAATTGTTGCTGAACGATAACTCCCATCCATCGTGTTGATGGAATCTGTAGTACAAATTTTAGGGATCGATTCCCACTCCTCGCTTCATATATAAATGGACTGTAGTAATAAGGACTGTCCATGAAAGAGCTAAATGATGAAAGCATCCGCTCGCCTAGTATTGCAGAACAAGGTGTTTGAGCTGCTGCTCCCATGATCTGTAGGTACAAGGTCACTGCTTCCTACCCCTGCTGGTAATCAGCCAAGCAAATGGCTTACTGCCTGCCCTATCCGCCCCTCGGTGAAATACACTGTGCTACTGGAAAGCCTCTGGATCCTGCGTGTACCTGTGTGTGGAGCCGGCGCGTGTACCTGTGTGTGGAGCCGGCGCGTGTACCTGTGTGTGGAGCCGGCGCGTGTACCTGTGTGTGGAGCCGGCGCGTGTACCTGTGTGTGTACATTAGGGTGTTAACAAAATAGGGCGATGTGTCGTGTTATAGTGTGAGGCTATCTCTGTAAAGGGTTACAATGTCCTACTAATGGTGAGCAGGTATTCCTGCTGTAGGGGCTTGGAGGGGATTCCTCTTCGGTGCTCGGCTTGCTATTTGCTGACATCGGGTTGCTTATGGGCAAGGAATGCACTCCGGGAGCGCTGTATGATATAGAAGGTTCGGAGCCGTGCGAGAGGCTGACGTCCGATGTTAATGTAAGAAGCTGAGCTACGCGGGAATGTCTTGACAGATCGTTTTGCTGTCTTTGCAATGGATTTCCAGGGCTGGTGCCTGTAATATGAAGCAGGAAGTGAAGAGGCCAAAGGGAATGTTTACTTTATTCAACGTGTAATTATCTGTGCCGTGTGCTAAATCATAATTGTAGACGTCTTGGTTATTATGGCCTTTAAGGACGCGTAGACATCCAGGTTTGTGGCAACCGGTCTAAGCCGATTACCTGGCTGTCCGGTACGTTCGCTCGCTTCCTTTGTAGCATCGTTTTGAGACATAATATACACACACAATGGTAATGGGATAATCCACGCAAAGTCATTCACCGGTCATCAGATTCGTAAGGAAATTTGAAGGACCAATCCAAAATATTCTGTTTTATATGTAAGCGTGCGCTTCTTGTATGTGGGCGCCAACTGGGGACTTCGCGTGTCCACTTTCTTGAAGCGGGACAAGGATCCTACCTTAAGCCTGGCTCAAACTCCAAGATCAATAAAACCATTGATTATTTTCTGTTGACAGAAGTGAAGGTACTTTTATAATTAAGAAATCCCCAAAACTCTGTTTACGAAACAAGAGGGATGGGGAAAAAGTAATAAAGGTGATAATTGTTCGAGAAGAATGTTCAGAACATCTTTTTATCTAGCAGCTTTTTCCGGAGCCACTGAAGAGTGCCATAAAAGTGTCAAGGTCCAGTGTTCTGCCTCTTAGGCGGAAGAGAATATTGTGTATTGCGCAATTCTGTCTGCCCAGTTCATGCCCAGTTCTTAGAAATGCTAGTTGGTTGCTTTGTGACATCAGACAGCCACCCCGGGGATATGCATGTATTTGGGCACAAACGCGTTTCTCCCTTTGTGTCTGGGTTTGGCACCCCGCTCATGCCATTGGCACTGTGTAAGGGGTGCCGGTCCAAAGAAATGGGGAGAGGTTTAGGACTCAATGGTGTCAGGTATTTGTGACTTCAGTATTTTAATAAAGGGAAAAAACTAAGCTTGGGTTTCTCTTCTGTGTCCGATTTTATGTTCTTTGAAATGCCCCGACTGAAAAAGAAAAAAAAAAAAGTTGCCGTTTTTATAAAGTGCATTTAAATGAATGTGATCAGTAGATTCTGTCATTACACTACCCTATTTGCAGCACTGTGTGAGTCCTTTGTGACATATACTGCTCCATGTGTTTATTTTGATTTTTTTTTACAGTTTTGTCCCACTAAACAAACAACCCCCCCCAATGGGAAGTGTTTTGTTTGGATGTAAATGGGGAAAAAAATGTAAGAGGTAAAAATACCTCTAAAATACTCCAACCCCCCAACAAACATAGGGACAAATCTGCAAAGAATAACGCACACACCTCTAGCTCCTTCCAATGGCCCCCAATCTATAACTAAAGACCTAATATATAATCTATTTCCCGCACTCCCTGTCTGCTGATGGCAGTAAGGCGGATAGAGATAGATGGTGATCACTGATTCGCCGGTCCCAGATCACATGACTAGGCACACAAGCGGATATCTCTCGCAAACGCATGACATTCTTCGATGTCATGATGGTCTTGAATCATGAAGAAGTGGGTTTATTAATTTGTGGATTGCAATCAAATCTCATAAAGCTTCAACAAGTTACTCGGAATAGAGAAACATCAAATGCATCACAAGGACGTTTAATAATAAGAAAACCCCCCACTTCTTTGACCTCCCAACAGCAGTCTTTATAATATACATTCCAACTTTTACATACCTGTAAAAATGTCCTGTCAATCTTTAACTAGCTTGCTTACAAAAATGTGAGCGCTGCTTGTTTTTCCACCTGTAAGATCGAGTGTCCCCTCGGACAAGTCACACCGTGTTATCTTTTCATTTCTAATGTGGGTACTGTGCCTGTGATGTGTGACTAATCCATAAGTATACAGGTGTTTTTGTGCCTTTCTGTAAAGAAGCAAAGAAGAAATACACCTTGAAGTGACTAATATATTCTGTCATTGCCTCATACCCACACGAGCAGTTGTATGATGTCATTCTCCCTGCACTGAATTAATCATTTAATCCACATCTCACCGTTGGTACCATTTATAAGTGATATCTGGAAGAGAATCGTCTTTACACAAATATTTTAACCGGTTTTTTTAAAGATTCTGAGCAGAGCGTAGAAAGAACAGTAATATGCCCGGTAATCCAATGTAGTTGCCCTCTTAATAGCCTGAAGCGCACTTGGCTACAATGCTTGATTTTGATGAACGTTGCCTTACATACTGGTTGCCTTATTTGTAATATATCTATTGGGGAGTAAGTACTTTGGGGGGGGGGTCTCATTAGAAACCTCATCATCCACAATGTCATTTAGTTTTGTTTTTTAATATTTGCATGTTTTGGGGCATTTTGGGCAAGAAACCAAAATACTGTGCATATTCAGGTGTAAAGGGGTGAGAAAATGAATTGGGAAGAGCTCGGTGAAGTCGTGTGCCTTTGGTTATTGTCAGTTTTATTTGTAAATGAAAAATCCAGTGTATAAACTCTGGAATATTAGTTACAGATTGTTCTTGTTGTGCGCTTTATGGCAACCCTCATCATACCTGATTAATGCAAGGAAGTTTTACTTTACTGAGAGCGAGGTAGATAAATTGTGCAGCCTCCCAGCAGAAGCGGCTAATGCATTGAGGGAATTTAAACATGCGTGAGGTGGGCATGAAACTATCCTGAATCTAAGACAAGATCATTGACTGAGTCTTTACATCTGGAAAAAGGGGCAGTGTAGATGGACCGAAAGGTTATTATATGCTGTTTAAATTCTGCTTCTTTATCCATTCTATGTACGATGTATTGTTTATGCCTTCCTGAAGCTTAATGTTTAGGGCACGTGTGTAATATACAGTGTGTGCTGCTGGTTTAAAGAACCATTAAGCTTGTACTTAATGAAGTCATACTTCATTTCCTGTAGCTGCTACTTGACAGTTTATCAACTGTAAATGTCTTAATCCCGTAGCATCTTAGCCAGTCATCCGATGCTGGATCTCTCATCACTCCTGCAACGAGACGCTTTCATTTTGATTGACAAGTGGGATGTCACAGATGCCTGGGGCAGCATTTTGGAGGGCACCCCTGTTGGTTTTTTTTACATCCATATTACTGTCTGCATTGAGACATTACGGGTCACCCGGAGGAATGACTTAGTAACTCCTACATTGTAGACTGCTATCTAAAAACTCTTGGAGCAAAATCTAAACTGGCTTTTTCTACCAGTATGTGTCGTAACGTGCAATTTTGTAAGAATTAAGTTTGTTGCTTTGCTACATTCATTGAATCCACGCATTGTCGTATTATTGCTTTAAATCTGTGTTTCAGCGTTAATGCACACGTGGCATGGGTTCTAGTGTGTCTGTAATATTAACAAGTAGGGGCCCTGCAGTTGTGTGCCTCAGGATCTTTTACTGTGACACCAATGAGTTGTTATGAATTACGCACGGCTTGGTTTAGGGCACAGGCGGTTTAGCTTGTGACAAGTAGAATTTCCAGGTTTTGTATAAAACCGGATGCTCCGTATGTCTGTGTTTGGACTTAAAGATCGTGCAGCCTCCCTGCCCTGCGTGAGGTTTAGATGGTTAAGCTGCAGGGATCGGCTGTCACTTGTTGGTTATCTAAGCTCCTGATGATTCCAGTTGAATTCTCCCTCCTCCCCTTGATGGTTGTCATAGAAGACAAACTATTGCTTTATTTCTGCGTCTTCCAAGCGCCTATGTAGAGTATAAACTTTAACATTAAGACATTTCCACTTCCACAGAATACAGTCGATTTGAGTCAAAGATCCATGACCTCCGAGAGCAGATGATGAACAGCAGCATGAGCTCAGGGTCCGGGTCCCTCCGTACCAGCGAGAAGAGATCGCTTTATGTCAGGTAGATGCTGTGAAAGCGTTTGTACGGGACAGAAAATGTCTATGCAGTTGTATGACAGGCCATGCTTCCTAACGCTTGAATGCAGAAACCTCAGCAAGAATGGGTTGTGTATTACTCTTGAAGCAGCAATAACCCATATTCTATATGACTATAACTTCTGTATATGTGTCTCTATTTATTTTATGACTGGTTCTGCAGGTTTTTGTGACACTTCCTCTCTGCACTCCACCTTTGAGGAATGTTTCTCGTAAAATCATGTATAACCCTAAATGGCGTAGACACTTCATAATAGCCGTATGTGTTCTGTCCTCCAGAGCTCTCTTTGACTATGACCGCTCGCGGGACAGCTGCCTACCCAGCCAAGGTCTGAGTTTCTCTTATGGAGACATTCTGCATGTTATCAACGCTTCTGATGATGAATGGTGGCAGGCGAGATTGGTCACACCCCATGGAGAGAGTGAGCAGATCGGTGTTATCCCCAGCAAAAAGCGGTAAGGAGAGTCTATTTACCTTTCATCTCCAGTACGACCTTGTCATTTTTATTTACCTCTGAACCGATCCATAACCATTGTAATTAACCCTTTTTTGCAGCGTTGAGAAAAAGGAACGAGCACGGCTGAAAACTGTCAAGTTCCATGGTCGGTCGGGGATGGAGTCAAACAGGGTGCGTATTTAAGAACTAAATACCATTTATACTGTTCCTCAGAAAATGTCTGGGTTTTGAACTCTGTATGAAATGTGTAGTACAGAAACACGGATGGCTAAGCACACGGTTAGTTATATGAATAAACATGTGAAGCCACACACGGCGCTTTATTTATTGTGGTGTCGGATGAGAAGTTGATATCGCGACACCTGTTTTATAACCCCCTTTGTTTCCAAAGATAATCCTTAGTTTCCAATTTTCTCTTGTGTATAGAGCCCTTGTTATTGTGGATCCTAAAAAATGAAAACGGGCTACAGTAATGCCGTGTGGGAACGGTACACACAATATTGTTAGTGGGATAATTTAGCGTATCATGTCAGTCCCTTCCCTTTCAGCTCATCACATTATTCCATTATAGTTTCTTTTGCATGCTTTGTAAACCCATATTTTTGTGTTTATTTTTTCCCCCTTGTTTTCCACATCCTTATCCTTACTCCCATGTCTGCCCATTCTCTTCATCTGCATCATCTTGATCCCTTCTTCGTATCCCGCACCTCCATTTTCTGTGTTCTCCCACCTCCTTCACAGTCCATCAAATCCAAGCGTAAAAAGAGTTTCCGACTGTCTCGCAAGTTTCCGTTTTACAAGAACCTTGTTCAGGATTCCGACACGGCACGTAAGTAAGAGTAGAATGGTTGTGCACTGTAGTAGTGCAGGGGTGGAAGGAATGGTGGTCAGTATATATATATATATATGTTACAGCAGTATATATTTGCGTAATAAAGCACAAACTATTATAAGCTTAGTTGAGTAGAGGCCCCGTCACATTTTATTTCTGTAAGTCCGAATGATGCTTACATCTGTTTACTCGTACAAAATGTTACAAAGCAACCTGGAGATTGCTGGTGGGACAAAGTTGGTGACTTCCGTGCAGGATAAGCGTCATGGTGATGGAGTGATGTGTGGGCTGGCAGTAGAAGAAAGCAGTTGGTCCTAGTTTAGAGCATGTTGGCTCTTTAACAGCTTCATGGAGGTTCTATGTGTGCGTGTGTTTGGTATGACCAGTTAGGACAGTGCCCATGGCAGTGTAAAGTTCAGTTTATGCCATTACCAGTGTCCAAATAAGCTGTAGTGATAGATCGGTGGTTTCTCTGTAGTGAGCACAGATACGTGAACGTGTTACTAGGTCAGGTAAATGCCATGCAGGGTTGTGTCCATTTGCTGCAGTTATTCAGGAGTTCCTTGTATTGCTGTGCTGGCCTTTGCACAGGGTTGTACAGGGTTTGATCACCTTTTTGCCCTACGCTAGGCTCTAAGTGTCATCCAGGTTGCTGTAACTGCTGTGTAGGGCTGTCTTGGGAGATTCATGCTTTCCACAGATAAGTCTTCACTCGGTCTTCACATGAAATATTACACCTTTCCATGAGTCATTGGTATTTTTCATATTTCCTGATATCTGTGAAACCTCCCACCTTTCTAAAAGGCTGCTAAATACCTTCTTCTTTCCTGCTAGCTGCACACTGGAGGAGATAACACTGATTCTTTGACATCTGTTGCCTGTTTTGATTCTTCTTGTATGGCAGCTTCCTCCTAATGCTTTCTCTCTTGTTGGCTGTCTCTCACTGTCTCTGTCTTTCCTCTCTCCTGTCTGTTAATATCAGGACTTCCCTGGCTTAAGTGACGATTATTATGGATCAAAGAGTCTGAGTAAGTCCCTCAGTGTGAGGGGGTGGGGGCTCTAAGCTTATCCCAGGGTGTTTTGGGCCCATTATGCCTGTTTTGGATTGGGGGCATAGTTCATTTCTTACATTCTAGTATATTATCAACAAATATGATTGTATAAATGATCGATTTGTAGGTCCGCAAAACTAAAGTTGGAACATAAGTGTGTAAACAGCAATGCTCTCGGTTTATTTGAAGGTATTATGGGTTAATAATGTGGATGCAGTGGTTACATTTTATATTGATTTTTATTGTTATTATTCATTTGTGTAAACAAATGAACTCAATGTCACTGGAAAAAGGCATGTCATAGGTGAGGTGAAAGCTTAGACACACTGACATATTTTGATGCTCATTTCTAGTAAATTGGGGCATTCAAATCTTCTCCTGATAGTTCTTATAGTAAGTACAAAGGATTCTTAGTTTTTCCTCTTTATACTTTTTATTTAACTTTACAATTTTTCCTGTGTGGCTTCTCATTGAAACCACAGGTTGGATAGAATAGAATTGGTAGTAATAGGACCGAGCCCCGCCATTCCGATCCTCTAACTGGTTGTGATCCATTCCCGACCCCTGCTGTGTGCGTGTGTTTGATGTACCTTCCGTGCTTTGCTTTAAGTGACATACGTATTCTATTTTGTAGAGGCGGTGACATCAAATACAAGTGACAGCGAAAGCAGCTCCAGTAAGTGACCTTCTGTTGTCTACTTTTTGGAAGTTTCTGATATCAGAACAGAGCTTAACCTGTTTTGTTCCCCCCTCCCCCCACAGAGGGACAAGAAGACACTATTTTATCATATGAACCAGTGACCAGGCAAGAGAGTAAGTATTTATATATCTATATATATATTTCATATTTTGTACATATGAGGAATACGTGGTCGTTTTCTAATTCTTAGCGAAGGCTGTGTGGGAATTGAAATGTGTTATAATGTGTGAAAATAATCACCAATCTTTTTCTCTCCTAGTTCACTACACAAGGCCAGTTATCATCTTAGGTCCACTGAAAGATAGAGTTAATGATGACCTCATCTCAGAATTTCCACATAAATTTGGCTCTTGCGTTCCACGTAAGTATTCTGCCGATAGCCCCCCAATAATCTGACTTTTTACACAATTGTTTAGTGGCATTAAGAGCTTCATCTTTCTTGACAGACACTACACGGCCAAGAAGGGAGACGGAGATGGATGGCCAAGACTACCATTTTGTGGCCTCGCGAGAGCAGATGGAGAAGGATATCCAAGAAAACAAATTTATTGAAGCTGGACAGTTCAATGACAATTTATACGGGACCAGTGTCCAGTCTGTGCGCGCGGTGGCTGAAAGGGTGAGTTTGTGGGGTTCTCACATCCATAAGATGCTCACCCAGTAATGTACTGGAGGTTTGGTATTGGCTGTGATTGTGTAATTTTTTTGTCTTTTCCCAGGGAAAACACTGCATTCTTGATGTGTCTGGGAATGCAATCAAGCGATTGCAACAAGCGCAGCTATTCCCCATTGCTATTTTCATCAAGCCAAAATCTGTAGAAGCGCTTATGTAAGTATAACATTGGTGGTGGTGTCGTTATACAGCCCCCCCTCTTTGAAGTGGGCCCTGTCAGAAGATAAAGCATATTAATCCATAGCAGTCAGGAAGGTGCCTTAACCCCTTCAGGACTGGCGTTCTCATAATGCGTCTTCCCTTGAAGACCGCGCTTTTATTTAAATATTTTAATTCCGTGCTCGTGATTCGCTCGGAATTGAGGGGGCGTGGCTGCTACGGATCGCTGTGGACACCCATTGGTCCGTAGCTGGTATGTCCCGGTCTGTGGGTGACACCCAACCAGGAAGTACCAGATATGTCACCGGTAGGGAAGGGGTTAATCGTGACCAGCCATCCTTTTGTTTGTGTGAAAGATCATAATGCCTCAAGGCTTATTGGCCTATTTACTTTGGACATTGTGCTCATAAAAGCTCATTTAAAATAGATTTAAACTTTCCAGCCAATGGAAATTTTATATTTAAACAGAAGAGTCGTTAGGAAATTAAGATTAGGAGGGGGTGACTGTAATTATAAGACTAAAGCTTCCTTTTTAAACCTTTCCTTTTTTGGTGGTAGAGATTTTGATATGGATACTTTATTGCTTTTAACTTAGGGAGATGAACCGGAGGCAAACATTTGAACAGGCCCACAAGATGTTTGATAAAGCTACTAAGCTGGAGCAGGAGTTTGGAGAATATTTCACAGGTAAGGATGGCTACCAACTTTGTGTTAAGAAATGGCTGCTTTTACGGTTTCTAATTTGTAAATTAAGTGTTCTGGATATTTAGTGTTGCGGTAAAGCTGCAGGTGCCTTCATCTTATAGGTGACTGAAACCTCCAAATGGCTCCAATCATGCCATCTGAAACCATTGCCCTGCTGAGACCCAGTAACTTACAGCTTGTGACCCGGTGCTGGATCTGATCTGCAGTTTAAAGAAACCTGCATTAAAATTACATTTATTTGCTTACAACCTCAATCAATCACTGTGTTATGGAATACCGTTAACAGTGAGTGTATTGAAGTAGTAAGATTATAATATCTACAACATTAATTGTGGATTTGAATACAAAATCTTAAAATATTGCAATCTAACTAGAAACACCAGGTGACGTAAAACACATTGGGTGCTAGACCTGTGCATTCCGATTAGTACAAATTTTAACAACTTTTGCTAAATTCGCCAATTCATACAGATGTCCAAGAAAGATTAGAATTTTCCTTTGATTCCCCCCCCCCTCACTCTCACCCTACCTTCACTGGCCACTGCTCTTCCCTCTCCTTATCTGCTGCCCTGTCTTCGCTTCTCAGTCTCCATTCCTTCCGCAACAGGACTGAGCCTTCGTGCAAACCATGAAGTCAACCTCTCGCCCGTTCCTTCAGCTGGGAGAGGTTGTTCCCGTGGTGTGCTTGGAGGCTCTACCCTGTTGCAGAAGTACTCTGAGGAGCAGCGAAGAACGCAGACAGAGAACCGGTATCTGAGACGGGCCGGTAAAGTGGTTGTCAGATAAGATTGGGAGACAGTGTGTGAATGAATAAAGACAGCAAATTGTTTCCAGAAAAAGAAGAAAAAAACTAAACTGAAAATGTGTTCAAATAGTTTTTGATCCATATGTGCTCCTTATATGCTTTAACATGTGCTTATGAGTAAACACCATAACACATTTATTCCTCCTCCAGTATTTCTGCTTGTTGGATTTTTAGTGTGTATAGTGTAACTTCCTGTATATAAATACATGTGTATGACATTGTGAACATGAAAATGTGTCCTCGCCCCCTTCTCTCTTCTGCATATAATAATGGCAAACAATAATTAATGTCTCCTCTCCACAGCCATCGTACAGGGGGATTCACTGGAAGAAATCTATAATAGAATCAAGCAGATAATTGAAGATCATTCTGGACATCACATCTGGGTTTCATCCCCCGAAAAACTCTAAGTCTCCTTTTAAATGGATATTGGATAATTAACCCCCACCATACTCCTCTACCCACGCCCCAAGAAAATAGGAGGTTCTGACTGCATTCTTCTACCATCAAACACAAGGAGTTTTGATCCCTTTTGGGTGTCCCAGAAAGCCATCGGTCCCAGGAAAATCCCATTTGTCTGAAGCTATACGGATCCAACGGTGAATGTTCTGCTGGGCACTAAACAAAATCCCTTCTCTTGTTTGAGCCGAGAGGGAAAAGAACTTTGAACATTTTAGTTAAAAACAGAAATGCAAAAAGGGAAAAGGAATAGAAGATGCAATGTCCTCCCAACTATAAAAGTAACCCCTCCTTTATCACACTTACCCCTGCTGGGTTGGAAGAAGGCATATTTATATACCTATAAATATATATATAATGTGTGTATGTGTGTGCGCGTGTGTATATATAATTTATATATGATTATATATATATTATATATATTTTGGCTGTGATGGGATATTGGTCCCTGCTATTCTATTGTTTTTGTAAGGGATTTTTTTTTCCTGTGATTGGTAGAGCTTTAGTCTCTGCCTGGTACTATATCGCCTGCCCGCCACGGCTGGATTTGCTCAGGCTGGGTATGTGGTAACATTTTTAAATGTGGTTGCACCAAACTTAAGGGAGAGCGTGGATCAGGGATCTGGCTGCCTGCTTGCTGCTTGTCAAGTCTAAAGTGTCTCTCCTAGGTACACTGAACTTCATAGAAGACTGAAAACTGACCCAATGTGCATTATTTTTAGGAACTGAGATTTTTAAACCATAAGCAGATGTGTACAGAGAAGACCCACTATGGTTATCCTTGTACTGTATATCTGCAGGAAGGAGGCTTTTTAACTGACATGACTCGAAACCAGGACTTTAAAAGGATACGGTCTGAATGAGAAACAACTGCTTTGACAAGCTGTGATCAGACGGCACCCCTGTGGCTGCTATTGGCTCCTAAAAATGTCTGCAGAGCTTTTTGTTGCAGTGCTGATCCATATGGCATTTACATTTTATTTTCTGGTTGGAGAGCTTTTTTTTTTTCACCATTTTCCCTATTTTTTTTTTTTTTTTTTTTATTTAAAATTTTGAGGGGGAGTTCCCTACAGGGATTTGCACGCGATTCTATCCAGGGGCGCACGGACACTTCCATTCTGCCGGTCATATAACGAACCTCAAGACCACAGGATGTATCGGTTCCAAGGACTTATCTGATTATTTTGATCTAGACGCCAAGAGGATGATAAGGGAAAGCAGCAAGAAGAATATTTGAGGTGTAGACGCTGCCTTGAGTAGGATGACCGAACTAGTGGCTCTAAACTCGATGTTGGCAAAAACGCATTCCTTTATAACTTTTTTTTTTTTTGTTGTTGTTTTTTTTGCTTTTGTTCATCCAGTTATGTTGTATTGCCATACATGCATTTTTCATGGTAGCTTAATTTTTAACTGAACGGGTATAAAATCCTTTGTTCTAATTTTTGTTTTTAATATTTATTTTTTAGAAAAATATTCTGCCATTTAAGAACACATTTAAATACTTGTGAGCCTGGGAAGAAATGAGTATAAGAAGAAATTTAGTCTTAAGTTAGGGAGCAATTTGTTTTCCCTTTTCTCCTGTTTTGACACCCCTTCCTTTAATATTTTTACCTGCACTGTATATGTGGAAAGGAAAACCTCGTCGGCTTTATTTCCCCACTTCCCTTCTGCTCGGCGCTGCGCTGCTATGTTCACTTAAAAGAACAATGGAAATCCTAATGTATTTAATGGGATGTTCTCAAGGCGGATTCATCTGATCTGCAGGAAGGCGGCGAATTCGGTGGTACGCCGTGTATGGCTTTGCAGGCAGCAGAGGGCTAGCTCAATGTGATCTATGGTACCCTTTAATTAGACGTTTAGAGGACCTGCAGTTGTGCGATATTGAGAAGCCACAAGTGTAAGGGTTCCCTATATCTCTGAGCCAATTTAGAGCAGTTATGAGCTGCGTTATAGTTGGGTCTGACATGACTTTCAACAACTGCTGATTTGTCAGCACCACTTGCCATTTTATCTTATGAACATCACTGATACTTGATTAATGGGTTAGCGGGTCCCTAAAACACAATTTTTGTACAACTCTGTGCCAATTTGCATAATTATACTTTGAAAGAGCTGAAATTGTAGAGTGGAGACAAACTCTTTCGAAGCTCATTATGACATTCACTAAAGCTCAGGGTCCCTTCCCAATGTGATGGGTGTTATTTCTTAATATTGACGCTGCAGAACTCACACTGTTTAAGCTGAACCTACTTTTGGTGGCGCTGTAAACCAGCTGGTATTTCTGGTTTGTCCTGCACTTTCAGATGGTGGTAGTGTAGGGCTATTCACTTTAGGGCTATATATTTGTTGCTTGCTTAAGATGATGAACTAATCACAGTGGCTGGGAGTGGATTAAAGTTACAGAAGGTATGTAGCTCGAGGCAGAGATCGATCTTATGGCTATCGTGGGGGGGGTCAAAGCTTCTTTCTTTGGGGGAAATCTGATTTTAGCTAATTGCTTCCACCTGCTCTCTGTCTAGCCATGTCAATGTGTTTGGACAGAGCATGGATTTTTATCATGTAGTACGATTGAGGCAGGCGGGGGGACTGGTACCAATGTGTAGTTGTTAAACTTTTTATATATATATATAAATATTCTGTATCCCTGTCTTACCCCTTCCTTGAAGTGTAATTTACAGCAAAGCAGAACTGAAATGGAAATCTGATTGTTTAAAGAAACGCTGGTATACCCAGGAGGCACATATATTTTTTAATAAACGGAGTTGCTATGAGTTCAGACAACTTTTTTTTTTTTTTCTTTTTACTTTTTGCATGGTCTCTCCAGTCATTTATACTACACTATTGTATAGGATTTTGCTGCTCAGCACTGTGAAAGTTGTCTAAGAAGTCTGCATTAACACAAGTCAGTCTAACAACGTTGCACACAACAGCTAAAGCGGAGGACAGAAACTCCTGTGTAGGGAGCTTTCCAAGGCTTGTAAAAGAGCGGTTTCGAGTCGCAGCATCTGAAGTGCCCTGACTAAATATGGGTCACTACTATAAACACAACTGAAACGGTTTTAAGAAATGTCCATATGAAAGTATTTGTCTTAGATCTCTGTAAGACTTACTGACCAATCTACAAGTAAAGAGGAGATAATTGCAAAAGTCAAGTTTTGCTTGTTTTTCCTTTAAGGATTTTAGTGCAACAACTAGGGGAGGAAGAGTTCCCCAAACCAATGCGTGAGTTTGAAAATCTCCAAGCTGTTCTCACTACTCCATCTCACCACAACTTGTAGATTAGTGATTGATACAAAACCTAGACCTTTAGGTGGGTTGCTCAATACTATATCTGGTTACTAAGTGTCTCAACTTCATCCAAAATCCCTCAGACCTGTTTTGGTATTGTAATTGTTGACTGTACATTGCAGGCATTTTATAATTTAGCTCCGCCTCACTGACAAATTTACACAGGCAGCTTGGTGTCCTGACATGCACAGCTTGGTCTTAGCAGGGTGTGTTTTAAGCCAAAGATGGGATGTTAATTTCATATTACAGAGTATCAAACGTGGACAGCCCTACCTCTCTGATGGCTGGCAATCTCTGTATGGCATGATAGATGAGCTCTATTCTGTTAGCATACCAAAAGAATGCTACCCATTTCATGGAAGATAAACTAGAACTATCATATGAACTATTATATCTAAGTGACCCATTTTATTATTATTATTATTCAAATGCATAGCAAGGATTCTGGAGAACCCATCCATGAATCTGCACTGTTTCCCTACTCCGTTTAGAAGTGTTAGGTGAAACCCAGCTCCCGAGCAGCAGTGCAGACACGTGGCTACTTGCCTCCAGTCGGGTCTAGCACTGGCGGGTGTGGGAATTCCAGGGGGGTCTAGTGTCTGACGCCTGTGCATTTGGTGCTCAGCAGGAGCGCTCTCTTGTCTGCTTCTAGTAGTTGAAGCTGTCCGGAATCCAAAAGAGAGGTGAGGACAAGAAGGGGCTTATTTCTTGCAAGTTAAAATACATTTTAAAAAAGCATACTTAACTTAATTGGTAATATACTTAAATATATACTTCCCTTGTTGGTGATGCTGCTTTCTCAAAAAAAAAAAAAAAAAAAGATATAGACACACACACCTATCTTTTAAATATGGTGTGCTCTTCATGCACACTAAGAAGCAGGACCAGTCCTAATTTCAGCTGCCTCTTACTGGGATATAATGTGTTTTAGCTGAGGAGTATTTTGTTCTAACCAACCTGTGGCAGAATGTGCATTCTTATCTGACTTGTTTAAGATAACGCTGCACTAGGCAGCGGAGCACCGATGATGAGCTCCTTCATGATAAGGCACAGTGTGGGCAGCCAATGATCCGTGGCATAGAGGTAAATACCCAGATGCCTGCTACTGCATCCGTATGTTTACTACTACATATAGTGGAAAGCCAATTATATTTCTCCTCTTTCCCCTATGCTTTAGTGAATGAATTGGGGGTGCATAAGCAACACATTGTTTTTAAATGTTTTTCAGCTAAAATGCCTTTATTGTACCAAGGATTAGCAGTGCTGGGAGGAAGCCAAGCTCACATTTTCGCTCTGCTTTCAGAGGAGTCTGTGAATCAGGTATTATTTTGTGAACATTCTGTTTATCTTCCTTTACACCACCGCTAAACATACTTGAAGCCCAATCCCAATGTTTCTATATTAGATACCATTCTGTTAAATGAAAAAAGACTCCAGCACTGCATTAACATTTATAAATAACAATGTACTGATTGCAACACAGTAAATGCACAATACTTTTTATCTGTTGTACAGAAATACTAACGCATATTAAGGAATACAGTTACAGTTCAAAATGCAACATGGTTATTGTTGATAGAGTAAGAGATAAAACTGCTAAAGGTCAGTGAGGTAAAACTTCTGAGGACCTACTCTTCATTAGGAAGGACTCTTTTCGCTTTATCCACTTGGTCCAGTATCTCACTGTACAGACCAACCATCTTTTTAAAGAGGGGAAAATGGGGGTTAGTACTGTATGTCCCTGCATTTTTGGCAGTCTCGCCACGTATATGCTTAGATATCTGATAAGCACTAAATAAATCAGTTATAATTTGACACACATGCCAAACATTTTCTTCTTTACTATATATATATATATATATATATATATATATATATATATATATATATATATATATATAATTTCTTGATATCAAATTATAGAATAATAGACTGCTTATTAATTGAGTACACAATTCTTCCTGTGTCTAAAGGTAAAGTTAGGGCACCCAGCATTTCTACAGGATCATGTTGAACATCTTGTGTGGCTGCCTTATGATTAATCCAGCAATGCTACAAATTAAGCCCAGCAAGAAGAACTTAGGCAATAACCGTAAAGGACTTTTTATTGAAGGAGAATCAAGGTTAAGCAAAAATGCTTAAAAAAAAAATAAAATAAGTTTTTAGGTACAAACACATTCAGTAAAAAAAAAAAAAAGGGTTAATCTCACGCTAAAAAAATGTTCACAGCCAAGTCCCTTTTGTACATACCTGATTCTCATAACTGCTCTTTAAATCCCCAAGGTAGTTCAGCAGGCGCATGGCCAATGCACACCAACGCTCAGCATCTGCGTATTTTTTCAAGCTATACTGGCAGATACCTGTATTCCAGGACTGGGTCATTAACCATAAAGTTTCAAGCTCTGGATAGTCCTCCTGGGGGAAAAAACACACAGTATAATTTTAAAAGTTGGATGGCAGTCCAAACCAGCATTTTTACCTAGAGAAAAACTACATTTTTAATTTTTTTCAGGATAACTTAAGATACCTAGTTGTAGGTAGACTACATTCTAATATTTCCCTTACTTTTACGGTTTGATTTAGAATGTAACAAACTGAATACTTTTCTGAAAAACTCCATCACCTTACTAAATGTATCCAATAGCTGGGGTAGGACATACACATACATAGCAAACATACAAAGTTTACAATACACAGTATAGCACATGGAACGCACATGCTACAGGAAGAGGTTAAATTATGTATTTGTGATAAAGACAAACTCTAGGTAGAACATATATATGTCTAAGTATGTCAACTTTTTTTTTGTTTTTTACCAACCACTTGATCTCATAATACGTCAGGCATTTTAACATCCCCTTCCACCTACAGTATCTGTTACCATACTGTACTGCCTGCACCATGGCCTGGTTGTTGCTTGAAGGCAGGGATCAGATTGAAATTTTATAATGGGGGGGGTAATAGAAAAGCTCTTGACTTCCATCTAGATGAGGTTAGGTGGCTGCCACTCAGCTTGGTAGCTGATCAGAATCCTCTCCTACACCACAGTTTTAGAACCCAGAGAGCTACTAAACATGATATATGTAGTTGCCCCTCAAAGGTTTAAATGTTGGATAATAGAGTTTGCAGGAATCTATCATAAGCAAACTTTCTTTGTCTTAGGGATGAGCATAACCACCTAGCAAAGCTAGTGGGTATGCAGCAGCCTCTCGGAGTTACATTTCCAAGCTGAAAATGCCTGCGCTGCGCTCGTGTACAGCAACAGCATTTCAGCCAATCAGGTGATCAGGACGGCCATGCTGAGCGCGGGAGCTCTGACCAATTCTGATTTTAAAAATGGGAAACCGATAACTCATCCAGTAGAACCCACTCTATATTGGTTGTATAGGGAGAGGTATTAGCAGTAGGAAGAGGGAAGTGCTCATGCCGCTGTACAGATCACTGGTGAGACCTCACTTGGAGTATTGTGTACAGTACTGGAGACCATATCTCCAGAAGGATATAGATATGTTGGAGAAAGTGCAGAGAAGGGCTACTAAAATGGTTTATGGATTACAAAATAAACCTTACCAGGACAGGTTAAAGGATCTTAACCTATATAGCCTGGAAAAAAGACGGGACAGGGGGGATATGATAGAAACATTTAAATACTTAAAGGGAATCAACAAAGTAAAGGAAGAAAGTTTATTTAAAAGAAGAAATAAAACCGCAACAAGAGGACACAAGCATAAACTAGAGGGGCAAAGGTTTAATGGTAACATCAGAAAATATTACTTTACGGAAAGGGTAGTGGACGCATAGAATAGCCTCCCAGTGGAAGTGGTAGATGTTAATACAGTAAAGTCATTTAAGCAAGCATGGGATAGGCATAATGCCAAGCTAGATATAGGATAAGGGCAAGTACTAAAGGAGAGTACTCAGAGGTTGGGCAGACTGGATGGGCCTTCTGGCTCTTATCTGCCGTCACTTTCTATGTTTCTATGTTTCTAAGATAAAGCGGTCTGTATACCGTCTCTCCTTAAGAAAAAGCTAAACAAATAAAGTACCATGTAAATTAAGAATTAACACACAATGGCAATGAACCTGCAAAAACATTTAACAACATATCCCATAATAAAGGGAAACTCAGGCAATTCAATATGCTAACAGCCCTGAATCAGTAATAGAAGAAAACAGTGTAACAAAAGCCAAGTCCTGTAAACTTACAAATAGTAACACAATAAATGTAACAAAGCTATCCATAAAAAGTAGTTAAAAAACCTTGGAAAGAGTCTTTGTGAGAAGTATCAAGCCTCCCACCAAAGGAGCATCTGCAAGTGCCTTAGGGTCCATTAAATCTTTTTAGGAGGGTCCTTGGTCTGCTAATCTTGTCTTAGAGGACAGTTGTAATCTAAGAAGACCCATTCATGGATAATTAGGAGGAACACACACTATAGTATCTTAAAATGCACTACAATAATAAACCCAACCACCAGCAGGCACCAACACAAGCCAGGGAGAGAGGGATGGGCGCTGTTGCTAGGTGGTTATGTTCATCCCTAGGACAAAGAAAGTTTGCAGATCATAGATTCCTGCAAACTCTATTTTGTCCCTCCGGGAGGCATAACCACCTACTGGTGGTGGTTCTAACTGGTGGTGGTTCTAAGGAACGTTCCACTTCAGACGGTCTCCAGTAAAACAAGTCTTACAGGAGGACCATCTTGCAGCTTTCAAAATAGTTGGAAGAGGGAGACCTCCTGCAGCTGCTTTCACTGCCTTCATAGATCGACCCGTGAAGATAGTGACATCAATGCCCGCAGCAGACAGAATCCAACCCCTGATTGTGTTAACCTTAGCAGGACGAAAAGGTTTCCTGCTGGAAGCTTTCAAAAGTACCATCTTTGAGGCTAGTAAAGTTGATGCAGTGGGTTGATAAGAAGAACCATCTCTATCTACCTTATCCAACATAAATAACAGGGGTCCAACAGCATCAGTAAATCTTAAACTGAGTATTGCAAAGTGTCTGATCCATGGTATCCGCAGACATTTCTCCCAGTAATAGAAAGCACTCCACTTCTGGAGCTATCAATGCTTGAAGATCTGGAATGCCAATATGGTTCCCGAGGAGGACAGCATCCTCTTTAACTAATGGGGATCAAAAGGCCAATTTTGCAAAGTCCCTGGCTTCTGACTCCTGCTCCATAGCCATCTAGAATCAAACAATTTTGAAGGTAGCACTTTACCCAAAGGGCCAACCCTAGTCATTTGAATATTGCTCAGCTTCCCTCTTTCAGTGGAAGTTGCTGAGCGGACCGCATCCAATGACACCCAATAAATTTCAGGCGACCCCTGTCTGGAACCGGAACGACTTAGGGAGGAAGACTGAGCAAACGCCCGAGAGGAGGAACGTGCCGAACTACCAGCGCTCCAACGAGCCTTGTCCCTTTTGTGGGAAATGTGTTTAGAAAACTCAAACGAAGAAAACACATATTTCCTTCTTATAGGTACTGTCCTTTTAAGACTTTTCTTACTCAAACAAGTATGAGGGGAAAGGACCAAAATCCTGTTCCTCAGATGAGGGAAGGTATCCCTTTTTAATTCTTTTAACTGAAACTGAGACTGTATCCTCAGAAGAAGAGGACAGGTCCCTGGCAAGAAAGGCTCTCTTATGGAGCCTTTTCACATTGATGGGGCTTCTCCTATCTGCCACAGATAAAGCGTCCTCCATCAACGTTGCCATCTACTCAGCACGGCTGCCCTGATTGGCTGAAACACTGTTGCTGTGCACAAGCACAAGGATGTAATACTGGGCTATCCAACAGATAGGAATTATACTGGAATAACAGCCAGAGAACTATCACCTTTACTTACATTGTTGGTACCAAAATTTTAGTTAGAGGTGGATATATTACAGTACTTGAGCAAAACCCTCCAATCATAACAGGCACTGTGCTGGGCTCAAGCCCACCCTGGCTCACCAAGTCTTACATTACCAACTGGAAAGGTACTGGTTGGCATCCACAGGTCAACAGGTGTAAACGAGCCAAGACCTATATTATGCAGCATGGATACTTACAAAGCAAAAGCACATTGTTTATGATCAGGTACCATTAATTTGCCTATTAGGGATACTTGATAAGAAGTGATATATGGAGGTAAATGTTTTTAATAAGAAGGCCAGAGATGTCCCTCCCCGTAGCTGAAATGCTCCAGTGTATGTATACTGCGTGTTGTGCTGTACTCACACAGCTGGTGAGGACTGCAAGTGCTTCTTGGTAGTACTTCCACACCTCCTCTTGGACACAGGTCTCAAGGCCTCCTGCACTCTCAGGTGAACTTAGCTTTATCAGACTGTGCAGACATTTACTGGGGGTAGAAAACAGTATTACAGCTCTACATGTTTCACTTACAAGCTGGCTCTTGTATTACATATCTCAGTAATCTTCGTAAAAGCATTTTCTCAAAGTATGATTTTTCTATCCACGTGCTATAACGTGCTAGGCGAGTCGCACTTCTGTGAGGATGTGTCTATGTAAGGGATGCTTGATTCCCATGCAGAAACGCTTATGAGTTCTTGTAATACAGACTTATTGAAATATGAAAGCCTTAAATACAAAGTCCCACAAGTCAATTTGCCTGTAAGACTGGATGTGTTGCCAGTGATGGTAGACAAAGCTACTTCCTGACAGAAATCATTATAGAGTTCATCTGTTTGCTAAAAAGAGAAAATAATGCTATTACGCAACTTTATAGTAATCAAAAATGCTCTAAAGTTTGATCAAGAATTTTATAAATCCTACATTTCTAACTCTTGTCTCTCTCATTCCCAGAAATATCTGTACATATCTATCTATCAGCATGCCACTTCTCAAGATCTATGCGCTGTTAACTTTAAGGCAGAAAGTCTCTTAAATGTATTACCTAAACTTGGTGACATCTAGTGGGTCCTGTTTCTTCAGGATAGCTAGCACTCCCCTCAGTGCACGCTTGCAAATAGATGGGTAGTATGCTGGGGTTTCCATAGATAAATCTTCAGAAAGACCAAAGAGTAGTTTAGTAGTGTGTGTAAAACACATACATCTACATAAACTCTGTATGTCATTAATACAGATGGTGCAGTAAGGGAATTGGAGTTCAAAGTGTCTCGGTCAAAAAGGGCTGGACAAGTTCCTATTTACTTCATGAATGAATGACAAAATTGGAAAAGTTAGTTAGTTGAAACATCATTTTTGGAATGGCTGAACAATTCTTTTATGTTGGAATAATCTCCTGATTTAGAAGCACACCACTTTTTCTTTTATTACATATGCCAGTAAAAGGTGATGTGCTTCTAAATCAGGGGGATGCAATGAAAAGCTGAAATATGGAGTAATAGTAAGGGGCATTGTATGGCACGACAACATAGGAACTCATCAGGGTCAGGTTATTCATGCTCTTCACGCAGTGAAGGCAGGGCAACTGTGTGAGGTACACTGAAGATAGTAGAGAAAGGGAGAGACCAAAGGGATGGGGACAGAGAGAAGGAGAGTGGATGGACGTTTTAAGGGGTCACTAGTAAAGGCATTAGAGGAATCATCAGTCAGGGAGGTTCCTTTCCACCCCAAATCAAAGGCTTCTGATTAAAATCTTTCTGCAAAGCTGGATATTTTTTCTTTAAACTCTTGGCATCACATTATTCAGAAATAAGTTTCAGTATTCCTTTCAACAACATGTTCGGTGTTTACCCTTAAGTAGCATATCTAAAAAACAAATGTGCATGTGTAAGAGTATGGTGTTAGCATGAGTATGTGTATGTGTTAATTTTTGGTGTTAGCATGTCAGATGTGAGCCTAGGGTTAGCAGTGAGAACGGCAGTAGGGACAGTGTGCTTGCAGGGCAATATTAAACTACCAAGAGTTGAGTCCCTCTTGATTCAGCTCTGCAGCACATGTTGTGGGAAACCTTTTTAACTCAAGCTCAGGTTATGCTCTTATCTGCATTACTCTTAGGCTAATTATCAGGCCAACTTGGTATTAAGTTAATAGACATGTGATGAAATGGAAACTACATTAATTTGTCCATGCACATACGGGCTGGCTGCCAGGACATCCACATAGACAGCAGCACACGTCCTTACATTGCACATCTTAAAACACAATCAAGATCTGCATAAAGGTCACCTACATGCAATGGTTTCCAAAGTCTTGATTTCAAGTTTGGGCAGCTCCCACACCGATTCAAAAATGTTCTCCAGCCTTGGGTCATTCAATTTGGCTCGGATTTCAAATTCATAAAGGAGCAAAAGGATCTCTGTGGGATCTTGAGAGAAATCCCCTGTGAAGAGATCACACAGAAAGGTAATAGAATTGCTGAATTTAGAAATTAAATGTACGGTCGTGAGAAGAGCATACCAGAGAACTGCAGAACTTTCCAGATCTCCTGGCACAGCTGAATATGATCCAGTGACTTAGTGAGCAGCTCCACCTGTACAGAAAATAGAACTAAATATATAAATTTTTAAAGAAACTTTACAATTTGAGGTATTTTAATTTTTTTCTGTATTAAAAAAAACTAAGATTAAATGCATACTATACACAGGTACAGAAATTACTCATATTATTTTCCTAAAACATTGGACCTAAATTATGTCAGTACAAAAATACATATTATAAATGAGATCTGATGGTAAACTGCACATCAACAAAAAGAATTGTAATTAATGCCAAAATACAATTTAGAGCACTGAAAATGTACCGATGAAACTTAAACCCTAAGCACATGAACATCAAGAGACTTGAATCATACAGTATGCGTTCTTAGGCTCAAAGTGCTTCCTATTGTGCATATTTTCACCGTTAATACCTGTTCTGAGCGGTCACTGCTCTTCCTAGCCATTTCCAGGTCAACAGCAGCTGCCATTAAAAGGCAAGACTTCTGTGCCACCAAAACTGGCTTATCACATGTGCAGAACAGGGACAGCTGTACAGAGACACAAGGTGAGGTTTCATCATTTTACTTCAACAACATCCCTTCAACTGGCCCAACCAATACCTTGTATGAAAGGATGAAGGCATCACTCATCACTTTAGGGAAGTCCACAGATTGAACAGCCAAATTCCATGCTAGTTTGGGAGCAAAATAAGTCCAAAACTGATTATACATGTTTGTACTGAATTTATTTTTGAGACAAATGCTTTTTATATAGTGCACACACAAAAATGGCGTATTGGCAAACACTTTACACTTTACTATGCCTAAAGGCCTGTGATGAGGATGTTTTTCTTTTAATACAATGTCATGCTTACAGAGTGCCGTTTGTTGTTCTTTTGTAAGAAGAACAGTTTATTTGCTTTTTAATTTAATATTCAGTTGGAGGCTTTACTGTTTGCATTCAAATATTTCAATATTTACTTACATACGTATCACAAATACCCTTTATGTGCATACCATTCAAAAATCCATCCCCACCTCTTGTTCTCATGTCCCATTAACTTATTTCTCTATCATTAAGTTATTCCCCCCCACACACACACCGTGGACACTGATTGGTTTAGGCAGATTTTGTTAGGGTGAGGGAAATTATTTTAGAACAGTTCCTATGTTAGTCATGAGACCTTTATTTAACAGATTTAAGCCTAACTAAAACCAGTCCCAGGTGTTTAAATGGACAGCCTGCAGCACCATAGAGCGTCATCACACATGACTGCATATTTGCACATTTTCTGTTGAAGAAATCTACCGCAACACTGTGAAAAAAAGGGTCCCCTCCCATATTAAATGAAAGTGTATATATAAAAGCTAATTGTTTCAGAAGAAAACTTGAATTGTCCTGGAAAAAGGAAAACATTAATTGCCTTTCCATTTAAACTGCACTCCAACATGCACAAAAACACATCATCACAGACTAAAATGTTCCTTTAATGACACTAGTAGGGAAAAGGCTGAAGAAGTATAACACAGTAAAGCATACTGCGATACTAGATTCTCACCTGTTTTTCTGAACCAGTGTGCTTCAATTGAACGCTTGTCATGGCTAATAATACCCTCAATCTGGGACTCTGACAGCTTCTCGTAAGCTTTGAAAAGACAAATGCACCCAATGAGAAAAATGCATGAATTTGCCAGTGACTAGAACAGGCATGAATTATTCGGAGTACACTAACAGCACGTCACTTTTATGAAACTACAGTAAGATGTGAAGCAGCGTTATTCATTAAATGGTTTTGGTTTTAATAAGACCTAGGCAGGAAGTTCACTGCTCACCTCAGATAGGGTAATACAATATTTGATCTATTATAAGGCAAGTTCAGATCTCAGATCTGCAGCACTGCCACGCAGATGACTAATCACGGCAATACGGTTTTACTGGAAGCCTCACAAGTGGAAAACATGGCCGCCAAATTGCCCAATTGCTGTGAGAGTTAAGCAGACCTGGATCAAACATCATTTCTTATTTTTTTTTTATGTGAAAATCAATAAAAAAATTGCTCATTGTACATTGGCACAAAAACTGTACAATAAAATCTATTTCCCTATTTACCCAATTTTTTTTTATTTTTTTTTACATACTAGCACTCAAAATTATTTTTTGCATATTTCTATGGTTTTAAATGAAAGCCCTATTTGTTCTGAAAAAAAAAATAATTTCCGTGGGTACATCAAACACGTAAAAGGGGAATCTTAATTAAACCTAGACATTATATATTAAAAAAAAAAAAAAGCTCTTGGATGTAAGGTACCAAAAAGCCCTGGGAATGAAGAGCTATTGGTGTCCAGAGAAGGCTTTAAATTGCTTGAGAGTCTCGTTTGGGTTAAAATGCAGGGCAGTCCCATTGATGTAGCTCCTTGGTAAGCAATATAGCCATGAAAGATTTGATCCAAACTTGGGGTGCTTTGATGAAGTGGCGGGCTAAGCAATATATGCCAATATAGTATGACATAATCCCCAATATTTATGCTTTAGGTGTTTTTTGAATGGTATCCCTTGGGCATGCACTGAATTCTTCCTTTGTATTATTGAAATACAAATGTTTGAAGTCAGTGCCAAAGTAATGATAGAACAAAATATTACAAGAGACCAAATCAAAGCCAAAACAGAAACCAGAATTCAGGCGTTACAATAATGGTTGCCAATAATTATCTGAATATGTGAGACGACAAATAACTGTGTACATGGTCTGGTTTACTTAAATAAATCCATACTAGTTCGATAATCACTCTTTGGTCTATTCACTATCATGCAAGAGTATACAAGTTGGCAGTATAAACAAGTTTGTAGCTGCAAACTTATACAGGTAGTAACAACAACCTTCTGCATTTCCACTTGAATTAAATTATACTACACTGGCATCAACTTGACTGCAGCACAGAGTTTATGCAATTTATATAAAAAAAACCCACACAATTCTGGAATTTATTAATTAGGGCATGCAATCCCCATTTTAGTGAATAATCCCCCCTGAGTTGATCTGCTACATAGCAACCTGAAATTTTGGGAAAATGGAACATGGAGGAACCATGACAAAGGGATCACAAATACTACACACATAAGAGTCAATGAGGAATCACTACTACTGCTACTACTGACTGCTTGGCGTCAGAGCGGTTTACTGTAGATATTTTGTACTAACTAGTGGAAGGTTGTGGGAAAATACACTTTGGCATATATTCAAAAATAGCAAGTGCAGGGTGTGATCTCAGTAACTATGCCTCATGAAGTCCTTCATAATGCATAGTTACTGTGGTAAAAGGAAATTTGTTATCTCTCCATATGTCATGTACAACTCACCTTTTAATGATTTAAACCCCTATGGCCTATGTGTCAGCAGGACTTTTAGAAGGCATTCATATTATTACTAGTAAAAACTAGTTGTTTTCAATCACAAGTAGTAACGGTTGAGATTTCTGTATAGCCACACAGCCATAAGTGGAGTTCTCTCAAAGAGCACTACACTTCTCAAATCACACGGGGCATGTTTATGATGAATAAGAAAAAACGGAGCTTGAGAGATATTACCACTTTTTAAATATGAAAGCAGTCGTTCTGTGTCACCGGTCCTAAGGAAACAAAATATTCAGGTAAATGTTGACCCAAATTACAGCATAACGAATAATTTCATTAAAATGACACATCGCAGTCAGATTAAGCAGAAACCACGAGCTGTCTGATTATATACTTTGCGCCTTGAAAACGTGAAAATTGTAAATACACACACGTATTTATACAATATATGGGTGTATATAAGATACTCACAAAACTCTCCTGAAGAGTCACTTTGCATAGACTTTTGTTGTGTTAGTCTCTTTATTTTATGTGGCTGCTGGTTTTCAGTACACAGAATTTCCCCTTGTTAACGGTGTACGAAATGCTGCATCTTCCCAAAAGCCTTAAGGGGACTAACAATCTACTGAGCTTTTTCTGTTGTTGGCACAAGAGTGAATGTCACTAAGACACACTGGATATAGATATATGATCCAGTTTCATATAAGTGGCAGAGTAACGTAACATTTTAAAGGAGTTGGCAGGAGAGTTAATGTTTCCACTACATGAATTAAATATGCACTATATAGGGCCATCCCTGGCAAATTTATCTGCAAGAATGGCTGAGCTGACCCTGATAGATCAATCAGTGAGAGTCTAACTGATTTAACTCCTTGACGATTGGCGTGTCAGGCACATCACAGAAAAACATCTTGTGGAAAACTGACATGCTTGGCACAACATGACTTTAAACTTGTGTAGAAAACGATCCATGGTCGCTTTCTTCTCCCAAACAGTGTTCAGAAACACCGAAATCTAAACCAGGGGATCTGATCGCTTCACAGAGCCTCAACATGAAGAGCAGTCACAAGCGCCACAGCGAGAGACTTTGCCTCTTCCAAGATGGCAGCCTCCTGGGAACTCAGCGTTCTAATCACAATGTTATTAGTAAAATAAATAAAAAATAACAAAAAATAAAAAAAAGTTAACTAATGTAAAAATAATTCACAACTGATGGAAAGTGCATGGAAAGAGTTACAAGACTAGCATTTTTAAATGTCTTCATGGTGTCTAGTTTTAAAAAAATGTATGATTTAATGGGGTAAGACGAATTGGATGGGTTCAAAGATGTCCCAAATAGGCACAGACGACATTGAAATTCACAACTCCAAAATGTGGCCTTTTACTGCCCAAACATTCCAACAACCCTATGCATGGAGGTATCACTGTACTTGTGAGATGATGCTGAACACATTTTGGGGTGTTGTTTGTCAGTGACATATACCAGGTGCTGTAAAATCAAACCTGAAGTAAAACGTGTGTGAAAAAAACCACACACAAAGATACTAATGAAAACTTTGACAAAGGCTGGCTGGAAAATGTGTGCATGCAAAGAGTTAAAAAACAGCATTTGAAATACCATCGGGTGTCTAGTTTTCAAACATTTATCATTTGATGGGATAAATTGAATTGGCCAGCTTAAAGGATGTCCCAAATAGGGCACGGGACAGACTTTTCAACACATATTCTGGGGTGTTGTTTGACATTGAACTATACTAGGAGCTGTAAATTAATACCCAAAGTAAAATGTGTGTGGAAAAAACAAATTACTATCACAAAGTTTGACAAAAGCTGGTAGTAGGATTAATGCATGGAAAGGGTTAAAATACTAGCATTTAAAGTACCCTGGGGTGTCAAGTTATTAAATATATATGGTTTGATGGGGGGCAAATTGAACTAACTTTGGCTTTAAAGATGTCCCAAATGGGACATGGGGCAGCATGACCAGATTTGAAAAAAAAATGTTTTGAAATAACAATATGCTACTTGTACTTATTGCCCTACAACTTGCAAAATAACATGAAAACGTTGAGTATTTCTAAACTAAGGAGAGATATTGGAATCTATTGAGCAGGTTTCGTCATTAGCTTTTGTATATTATATATATAAAAATATATAAATAAAACTTGTGTGGGTCCACTAAATGAGAGAAAGAAGAAAATTATGGCACCGCAGAATGTTAAGTCATTGTCATGAAGAGTACAAAAATAAAAAACAGCTGTGTCCTTATATGATTCCATCCAAGCCATTCATGGAGGTGAAGCTCAATAGGATCGGACCTTCATAATGTGAAATCAATGAGATGAAGCTGCAACTCGTCTGCCAACTCCCTGTTTAGTAACAGTACCCATTAGGTACCAATATATTGGTAACAACTGAAAAATGGCAATTGTTTTCCCCTAAAGGATTCCAACAATTTTCAAGTTTAATTTTGTATGATCATAGTAAATTTTACCACATCTGGGAGTAAACATATTCCCATACTCATGCATAGTCTGGTCTCACCTCTCTTCAGAAACTGATGCTTCACTTGAGAGTACAAGACGCACCAAACACCTACAGAGAAAAGGTCAGCTTTTACCGTGTCTATTGAGGTTTAAAAACTGTAGCAATGACTAAGGTAACATTAAAAAAACACATATCACTGACTGTTTTGTTATCACTGGTATAGTTTTTTTTTTTACATAATGAGTCATATGGGTCATATTTATGTGTATCTTAGATAGCATCCTTACCTGAGGGAAATGAAAACCTGCTCGGTGTCAAGAGATTTGTCAACCAGGTATTCTAAAGCTTTTATAGCCACATCCCACAGCTTTTTCTAAAACAGCAAGAAAAACGTGTTGTGCAAGAGAAAATATAAAATACTTGTTGGTACAATTCAGATACCACCTTCTAAAATACAAATCTGTGCAATACATCACTTCAAGTTGCAAATAAGGAACTACACTAATCTTTATGCTCACTTATGCCTAGGAGGGGATACCAACCACACCACACTGCTGAGGCACAAGAAGGCTAAAAAGCTTGTCTGGAGTTGTTGGTTCCCTCATATGAAATTTGCCTCATGTTTTGGTTCCAGACTGCCCTTGTGTGCAGGATTAGACTGATATGCGGATGTAGATTTAGATGTAGGGGAGTCTAAATGGTAAAATTTAAGACTCCCATGAGCAGTGACACACTGTCACTATAGTGGTACTGGCTGTGGATCCGCACTGCAGAAAAGGCGCCTCCTAGCGGAGATGGGACGTTCAGCAACCAGCGAAACGGAGACGTGATCAGAGAACAACAGATTAAGCAACATAGATGGTTTTAGATAATTCAGGAATGAAAATAATACATTCCAGGGGTCAGGCAAAATAGATAAAGCAGGTCAAACGCTAGTGTAGGCTATTAGGAACTATCACAGGCAAAGGTGTAGTGTAAAATGAGGGTTTAAATATCCCTCCACCAAACTGGATCCTCCTACCCACCTAATTAGGGGAGGAGGAAAAAAGATAAATATCATGAGTTAGCATGCGCAAACGGCTCTCATGACGTCGAGACGCGCGCCCCGTCGAGAGCAGTGGGCTGAACGCATGGGCTGCGTCTCGGCATCCCTGCTCGCGGAAGAGAAGGGACCACGGAGGAGGTAACACACCATATGGCAGGGTATTAGGATACTGTCTGTTCTCAGTTGAGCTACTTTCATACATCTTTGTCCATATTAAGGACACATTAAGTGCAAACCTCATGAACATATTCTCTCAGAATAATACCTTTTTAGATCTGGCTACAAAACACACAGAAAAAAGCATAACTTAAGGAGCCTGTCTCCTTAGGAAAGCAGATATTCATGCAAGAAACGCATGTTAACATGTGAAGATTTTTTTTACATGGGTGTACAAATGTATTATGTTCTACAAGTTGTTAAGGTTTTACAACATACTTGCATAAACTGTCCAAAACCAGCTATGGACACATGATGGCAGCACAAGACAGCAATGAAAACATTACTGGAGCACATATTTAATATGATATTGGTTTACACACCTATCTGTGTCCAAAAAGAATAGATCAGAGAGGAGAAAATATCCTATTTTCTATCAGTGTGACTGCTGGAGAACTCCTATGTAGTGGTGAATACTAAATGAACACGCTGATGACTTCATTGCTAAAAGATGATGAAACTAAGCTACATAACATGTGTACATTTGTCCTAGTACTAGATGGTTTACTCTGCACCTAAATTGGGGTGAGCCTCTTCCAAACTATTTGTCCAGCCTCCCATAAAAAGTAAGGTGTGCACAGCAGATCCATGTTTTTATAGTGATTGAACAGATTCCTGGTAGAAAACCAGAAGTGTGAAGTGGTATATTGAATAAATTCCTGTGCATATAAGATTTATTGTTCACAAATAAAATCAGTTACATAAAGTACATTTCAACACCATCCTTTGGATTCAATTGCATAAATCCCAAGACAAAGACACATAAAACAGGCCAAGGCTGGTGCTGCCTGTACGTACATGACAGTATAATGTTGGCATGCTGAGATTCTCTCACCTCCAAGGCTATCTGTGCTGCCAGGCTTAGCAGGTTGGTGTCTGAGCAGCTCTGCTCCTCGAGAAAACCTTTTGATTTTGACTGGGTTGCAATACTCCCCATGGCAGACAAAGCATTCATTGCTGCGGTAGTAATTATAATGATAAGTTATGTAACCCACAATGTGTTTTTTATATTTTTACCACTGAATACACAAAATAGGATTTGTAATTTATGATGTAATATAGAAGTGCACAAAACATGTGAATACAAATACTGCATGTCTTGATTTAACAAAAATAATGAGAATAGTGGTTGGTCAGAGAACACATCAAAGGTATGCAAGGAAGGACGAATGTAATAAGATTTAAGGCTTTGTAGGAGGACCTTGGTAGAAATTGGAAAGAGCATGGGCAAAATGGTTGAAGCTACCACTAAATCACTAAAAAACAGTGAGCCTCTTGATGCATGTTTGTTAAACCAATATAACTCTCTGCTTCATATGTGCTGCTTCTCCTTAGCATTTTCTGCATCTCTGGACCCCACATAACCATCTAAGTTCCCCCAGCATGGTTGCTCATGTTCCAAGTCTTACTGTGGACCAGCCCTGCACAACATGTCAAAGCTTTATTAAGTAAAGAGGAGCACTAAATCAATTCATAGTGGCATAAAGTGGGTATACATTTACAAGAGCGCCTACCTTCCAAGACATTATTTTCGAGCAGAGCTAGTTTATATAAGCTGAAGTGAGTGAAGATGTTCCCTGGATCGGAGCACTCTGCTTCTTTTATTGCCTCCCTGGCCTGTAAAACAGCCGTATACTATAAAAAATACAATATCCAGTCTTTGCTGGGGCCAGTCATAATGATGAGGTAATGTAGCACTAAAAGACAAATCTAGTCCCAAGGCACCAAATCTAAAGACATTAAGGTATGTGCTTCAAAGTACTATAGCCCAGGGCAGGCAAAACCTCACTGTGCAAAACCAGTGAAATCCACACACACACACACACACACACACACACACACACACACACGCCAAGTGCTACTTTCTACAAATCGGTTATACATCTTGTTCCCCACCTTCCAGCACTTAAATATCTTTAAATGTCTTTCTACAGTACAGTCACAGACTTTAACAGCTCTGGAAAAAAAGGTGCAAATATCAACATTCTGTTTGGGTGACCTTGTGCAGATCATTAAGACGAAGGAAGCAGGTGGCCCGGTTTCTCTGGAGTTTGGCAAGGTTCGGCTCTGGATGGTCAGCAGCATGAACGCTTAATGAATAGTTGTACCACTGGAGAGCTTCTGCGTAGTTATTAGCCTGTGGATAACAGCAGTCATACCCAATGTCAAAGCAAAGACTTAATATTACACATATAATATAAAAATATGACTGCATATCTCCACAGGACTAACATACTTAATAAGTACTGCTGTCTATTGGATGTCCATGAAAACATTAGAGTACCCTAGCAATACCATTTCTTTCTTTAAAACTCATACTGGACCTCAAAGCTTTTGGCTGCATTGTCCCAAAGAATGTGGTGGAACATGTTCAGAGTCTCTTGGGATAGCTTCTTTCCAGTGTAATGACCTGAGATAAAAAAAAACAAACGTTGGGTTAGCTTTTGAAACAGAACATGCCTAAAAGTTTCATTATGGGCAGTCGTTTTCTTTTAGGACATACACTGAATGACCACTTTATTGGATACACCTGTTCATTTGCTTGTTAACACAAATAGCTAATCAGCCAATCACATGGCAGCAACTCAATGCATTTAGGCATGTAGACATGGTCAAGACAACTTGCTGAAGTTCAAACTGAGCATCAGAATGGGGAAGAAAGGGGATTTAAGTGACTTTTAACGTGGCATGGTTGTTGTAGCCAGACGGCTGGTCTGAGTATTTCCGAAACTGCTGATCTACTGGGATCATGCACAACCACCATAATAAAAAATATCCAGTGAGCAGCAGTTGTGTGATGAAAATGCATTGTTGATTTCAGAGGAGAATGGGCCGACTGATTCGAGATGACAGAAAGGCAACAGTAACTCAAATCACCACTCGTTACAACCAAATCACCACTCGTTACATCACTTTGAACCTTGAAGCAGATGGGCTACAGCAGCAGAAGACCACACCGGGTGCCACTCCTGTCAGCTAAGAACAGGAAACTGGGGCTACAATTCGCACAGGCTCACCAAAATTGGACAATGGAAGACTGGGAGAACATTTGTCCTAGGCAAAGAACATTAGTTGCTGGTAATTTGGAAACAATGGTAAAAGTCACTGGAGTGTAGCAAATGGGGAGCAGGCTGGGCCAGTGCTCCAACAGCACTAATTACCATTTAAAATACAGACCAGAGCATGTATTATAGACAGAAGGACTACAGGTGTGGACAAATTGGCGCTCATCTGTGCCTGATCAATTAGCCGGCAGTGTGTAAAAAGAAGGGTCATCCTGATGCAGCAGAGATAATTCATTGTTAATCAAGGATAGCTGATGGACTGAGGAGTGGCTTTCTCTAAAAGTTGTCTGAATTATTGGCAAGAAGGAAAGCCACCCAATTGGAGAAAGCTGTTGCTTTCTAGCAAGTCCTCAAGCAAGTTTGTTTTGACTGCTGTTCATTTTCACTGAATAAACATTGCAAACTGGATGTGTCCTGGGTGTCATAAATCATATATATATACATATACACATTCAATCTTTACGTTCTTCCCATTAGCTAAGGCACTCCTCCTCACTTATCACCTCTTTCTTTTCCCGTCTATAAGATTTCACTCGTGCTACCCCATATCTCTGGAACCTACTTCAGCCTAACCTTAAGCTTTCACCCTTCCAACATTCAAGAAACATTTAAAAGTCCACTTTTTCAAGAGAAGCCATACCATCTCAGCTGCTAGAACCCCCTGTCACTGATAAAACCCCACACTACCTCTCACCTTTTCTATTAAGAAAATACATGGCAATATGGTAAATCGAGGAATTCGGAAGAAATAATACAATGATTCATTGGCGTATGATGACCAAAAGACTATATACAGTCAAAGTGCATGAGATCCATTCAGTAATAATTATTATTTTCAAGGGGTGGCTTACACAATAAGTAAACACCACCTCAGGTAAGAACTGGTTATTATGTTACTGCAAGAAAGCTTATTTTTTTCATATACCACCTATGACAAATATTTTTTCATATACCACCTATGACATCCATCCTGCCAGCATCCAGACAGGAATGTTCTCTTATTTCTATCTACATGTCCGTTTATTTCCCATCCCTTGTTATTCTGTTGAAATATACCTGTTATTAGATCTTCAATCTTCTGCTGTGCTAAAAGTACCTTCCCTCGTTGCAGCAAAAGTTCAATTTGTAGAATCAGGGCTTTTCCGAGATCAGGGGAGTCTTCAAACTGCCCACAGACCATCTTGAGGAACTCAAATCCCACACAGTCCCTGAAAAGGCATAACACAATATCATATTATATACTATCAATATGTGAAAACTCAATGGCTTAGTGAACACTTTGAACCACATAATATCGTTAAGCATATATGTAATGCAGGGCTACACAAGGACAGCCGTGGAGTAAAAAATACAGCTACCAAAAACAAACGGCTTCCAATCTCAATGGCTTCAGAAAACCTAATTGAGTTGTATACTACACAAGCAGGATTTACTAAGGCTGCCACCCCAGAGAATGTTAAGAATAAACAGGAAAGGAGGCATAAAAAATTAGTGTACTCGTATGTCTTATCGTTACATCAGTAATTTTTAGAGATAAGCATGCAAATTGAAAGTTTGTTTTTGACACCACACTGAGCAAGGTGATAACATATATGACGAGACAAAAACAACATGCATGAGTTAATAACATAACCTAGAACATACAACAAACATGTACAAACTGAAGAACATTTCTGAAATTCCTTGCCTTCTATGTTCTAGTAGTAGTTTTGCTGTGCTCAGATAAATCTCCAGCGATAGTTTATGATGCAGCATCTCTGTGACGCCTGAGAGGGTTTAAAGAATAACAAATCAGATAGTATGGTGATTTGGCATAAATACTGATCATCGTAATTTTACCAAATCCAAAGCATCTCACCCATATTGATGACATCATCAGGCACTGCACATCTCAAAAGAATTTTGACCTTCAAAAAAAGGCCAGCGGGATGTACACTTTCCTAGTCATTCGCATGCAAGGGTTGTCAGAAAAGAAAAGCAGGTGTGGGGGAAAAAAAAAAACAGAGAATTGCTATGGTTCACAGTACAGTTTTCTGCGTTTTCTGCATGGATAGTACTGTAACAAGAGAAAATCATACATTTCTTTAATTTTAAAATCCCTTGTTATAGGGCTGTAACAACTAATCTATAATAATCCATAATCGGTAATGAAAATCGTTTCCAACAAATTTCTTTATCGATTAGTTGAATTGATTTTATGATGTATAAGATGAGGGTTTCTTCAGAGCAAATGCTCTGAAAAATACCCTTCGTTTTATAATCCGACTTCAAATAGAGGTCGGATAATAACACTAAGACCCAGATTCCCCGCAGCGCTGCAGGGGACCTGGATCCTCTTCTCTGGCAGCCGGTGGGCGCCTGTGCTTCCTTAAGTCATCCTCGAGATTTCATCCCCACATTTCCATGATCAGAAAAAAAATCATCATATGGCTATAAAAGTCTGACAGGGCAACAAGTGCAAGTGAATCCACCCTCATTTAGACAGTAACGTTGTATCCTACATAAGAATAAGGACATAGTTGCAGCAGAGGGTTTATGTACACTTGCTTTGCGAGAACGGACACATAACAGCATGACACCAGCACGCCAGTTCATCTTTCGAGTGTCTTTTGAGTGCAAATTATATGACAACGATTACATGCATTGATAAGTGAAAAAATGTAGTGCTTCATTTAAAGTACATTTTCTTTTTACACACATGCTCATTGTGTACATTAACCCCTTAACGCCCAATGACGGCCCAGGCACGTCAGACACAAAAGGTCAGGTACGTCAATTCATTAAACAAGCTTAGAAAGTGATCAATGATCACTTTCTTCGCTTAAATGGTGATGCTGTAATGACTTGATGTCGAGATTAGGAGGCGATCAACTTTTGCCTCCTAAACTTCAATGATGTCGCTGAAATGCCTCGATAACGAGGCATTCAGCGACACCGAACACTGACCTCAGGACGCGTGGGACCAATCCGGAGAGCGGTCACAACCGCCACTGCGAGTGATTTTGCCACTCGCAAGATGGCGGCACATCCTTTAAAGGAACAAAATTGGGAACGTTCGCTATAGGGTCTTCAGACCCTCTTGAGAACTCTGGCTCCACTTGCAGGTTGAACACAGGTACAGACTGACCAAAATGTGGAAAAAAAGCGCACTACCCAAATGTGGGAAAAAAGCGCACTTCCCAAATGTGGACTTTTAGCCCCCAAACACCATGCATGGGTTTGTCATCACTGTACTCGAGAGATGTTGCTGAACGCATTTTGTTTGATAGTGACGAATACCTGGAGCTATAAAGTTATACCTGGACTACAATTTGTGTGAAAACAAAATATAAAATAACTTTGGCAAAGGCTGGTGGCCGAATCTCATGCATAGAAAGGGTTAAAATACCAGCATTTGAAATACCTGGGGGTGTTTAAAATATATGGTTTGATGGGGTAAATTGCATTGGCCAGCTTTAAAGAAACCCAAAACAGCACATGAGGCAGAATGCCCAGATTTGGAAAATAATTGGTTTTGAAACAGCAAAACGCTACTTGTGCTTATTGCCCAATAATTTACAGAAAAAAAGCAAAAAAAACATTGGGTATTTCTAAACTCAGGACAAACAGTAGAATCTTTTTAGCAGGTTCATTAGTTTTTTTCAAAAGATTTTTCAAATAAAAGTGAGAAAAAGTGTTTTGTTTTAATTCTTCATCATACTTTATTTTTTTTATAGGAAATTAGATATGATCAAAAAATCCAAACAATATATAACTTGTGTGGGTTCACTAAATGGATGAGGAGAAAATTACATCTAAACATGAGCACCGTAAAAGCGTTAAAACAGCCTGGGCCCCAAAGGGTACAAAAAGTAAAAAAACTGCCTGGTCCTTAAGGGGTTAATGTGGGGTATGGCTGAATGCCATTATGCCTGTAATAAGTAAGCAAAAATAAGTGAAAAAGCATAAATGCCTGCAATACCTCATTAGCCATTCTGACAGCATTTAGAGCCTTATCTTGGTATAATCTGCAGTCCCATTCCAGGTACACTGTTGCTAGTAGTCTCAGCACCTTGGCCTGTACACACCAAAGCAGTAGTAAAAAAAAATAATAGTGAATAATACTATTGCTCACGAGAAGATGTATCCATTAATGCACAAATATCACTCCCAAATACTTGACACCATCCAGAACTACAATTAACTATTACTATTTTTAAACATTACAATTTTGCAAGGCAGCCTTATCTTTCAGTCTCACGGTTAATTGATTCATTTTGCATATACAGACTGTAGAGGTTCATCTATTTCCATTCCTGCTGGCACAAGCTTTTATTAAAAATCTTGAGCTAGGTTACACAAATCCATTATAACTACTTATTCCAACCCCTAATCTCAACAGCATGTACCTGCATCTCTGGTCCAGGGCCGTATCTTTTATCAATATTTCCAATTTCATAGCTCTGGCTAGAAACGAAAAACAATCACAAAACAGAGGAAGCAATTGTATAAAAAGTTATTACAGATATGTTGTTACATGTTAGCAACCCAATTGGAGGGACACTGCCCGTGTAACCACTAGGTTACTTTAATGAGCTAAAATGCAATATTTTGTTCAATATGTTCCTTTCCTTGGTCTTTTACAGAGGCATGCCTTTTTCTTTTGTCTGACAGCTGACACAGTTTCTATATTTAAAAAAATGAACCCCTTAACCACTAATTAACAAGACACAACATATGTATATAATTAAAACAATAAAACATAATTACATGGATAAAATGGATGACCTCCAAACAGGTAGTGGGCCAAAGTTGTGGAGAAGTACAAATCAGGTTACAAAAAAAATCCAAAATGTTGAACATCCCACAGATCACCATTAAATCCATTATTCAGAAATTGAGAGAATAAGGCACCACAACAAACCTGCCAAGAGAGGTTCACCCACCAAAACTCACAGACCAGGCAAGCAGGGTATTACTCAGAGAGGCAACAAAAATACCACAGCTGCAAAGTAGAGGACTGCATTGGGATGCAGACACGGGGCAGTCTTTCAGGTGTTGCGGGCGGGAGCGAGCGGTCAGACACTGTACCTGCGGGTCCCAGTAATCCCGCACAGTTCCGCAAGGCTGCCTTCACGCTGCTCCCTTGCAGAGTCTCCTCTTTTGTTCCGCCCAGGAACCCAACGGAGTCACGGGAAGTAAAGGCAGCCTTGCGCTACTGCGTGGGAAATCTGCAGTTTAGGAAAGTGGTGGGCGGGATTGACCACATAGGTGACGGGATTGGACACGTATGTTGCGGGAGCGGGCGGTAATGGTCACAAAATCAGATGGAGCGGGATTAAAAAAAACATTCCCACACAGGGCTCTACTGCAAAGCTCCACAGCAGAAATTGGAACATCTGTCCATAGGACCACTTTAAGCCGTATACTCCACAGAGCTGGGCTTTACAGAAGAGTGGCCAGAAAAAAAGCTATTGCTTAAAAATAAAAAATAAGCAGACACGTGTGCTGTTTGCCAAAAGGCATGTGGGAGACTCCCCAAACATATAGAAGAAAGTACTCTGGTAGGGTGAGACTCAAATTGAGCTTTTTGGCCATCAAGGAAAAACACTGTGTCTGGCACACGGTGCAAGCAGTTTGCATTACATAACTTAGCCGAGTTTTTTCGTCTCCCTGTACCCAGTTCCGACCAGCCCTTTGTGAACAATTTTAAAAATATAATATGATGAGGGGGAGTGCGGGTTGGGTGCAAATATTATTATTAAGAATCATTCACACAGCTATGTCAATATAGAAGTGAATACTAAGAGTTAGGGCTCTGTATGATGTTAAATTACACCTTTCATAACTCTCTATAAAGGTTAATTACTATGTAGGGTTTTCTAATTATTGTATAACAGAACTATTTACGTCACTGAGCATTGTCACTTTTCGATCTAAAAGCCTTCACAGACTGATCCAGGAGAAAGAGTTACCAGGTACATACCTCAGCCAATAAGAACTTTGCTCATATATGACCTCTTCATATGACTCCACTCCAAAGTTGTAGCAAAGAATTGACAGATGCCCAGCCTGTGAGCCAAAATAATGAAACAGAAAATAGTATTTTCACATTGAAATAAAACATTTCATCTCCCTGTAATAAAGAAACAGTCTTTGAGTTTATATTAGTTTAAATATGAACTCTCCTCATTCCACCAGTACAATGCAGTGTTTCAATGCAGTGTTTCTACTAGAAGTAGATAAACGACTGTTGACACAATGGCATTCCAGCTTGTCTACCACTGACAAGGACAGGTCATTATTGAACCAAGCAACAAGGGGGGAAGCACTGGGAGTACCCAATGTTCCTGTCTAGATGGAATGAGAAACAAATTGATTTCTGGGGGAAAAAAATCCCATAACTGATACTACAAATGTGCAATATGGATGGCAAGCCTGGGTAGTTTATCTTGGAAGAATGGACGAGTTAGCACTTCATAATGCATACTGTGGCAATATGAAATTCTTCATATTGATCAATTAAACACTCTTGTCTGGTGGTATTTTTTAATGGTTCACAATAAATATCCATTATGCATTTCACCTCTACTGTTTCAGAAGCACTAGTAACATTCAGAGTGAATTTAAAAATACAGTGAAACCCGTATTCAGCATGATTAATTTTTAAATAATATTCTTGAATGTAAATACATGGTTTAATGTATTTCTGAAAGTACCATATAAGTTTCACCTTAGAGCTTACCCTTGATGCAATATTATGGTATGGTTTGACAAAATACTAAAGAAGAATAATCAAAATAATGGAAGATTTAACCCCTTAAGGACAGAGCTGGGGGACAATAGCTTGTTGGGCTGTACTCATGTTTAGCTATAATTTTCTTCTCTTTCATTTAGTGTACCCACACGAGTTAATTTTTTTGAACAAGGGTTTCTTTAGATTTCTTTTTTTTTTAGATAGCATTATTTTGATCATATCATCTAATTTACTGTACAAAATATATAAAATGTGTATGCTTTTTGCAAGCTATAAAGCAAGTAGTATAAGTAGCATATTTCAAAACCTTTTATTTTTCAAAACTGGTCACTATGCCCCATGTCCTATTTGGGACATCTTTGAAGCCAGCCAATTCAATCTGCCACCATCAAACCCCATATGTTTAAAAAAAACAGACACCCCAGGATATTTGAAATGCTTTGAATTACATCTTCCACTAGCCTTTGTCAAAATTTGTGGTTTCTTTTGCGTTTCCCCCCCACACACACATTGTACTTTAGGTATAAATTAACAGTTCCTGGTATATGGCCTTAAAACGTGTTCAGCAACACCTCCTGAGTACATCTATACCACCCATGCATAGGTATCCTGGGTTGTTTGTTGGCTTCAATGGCACATTTGGGAGGTGTGCATTTTTCAATTTGGAATTTTCGCATTTGGTAATCCTGCCCCCTGTGTTATTTGGGACGGCCTTAAAGCCAGAAAATTCAATTTGCCCCAATCAAAGTGGGTTTTCGGTGTTGTTGAATGCCTTGATATCAAGGTATTTCAGCAACCCCATTTGAGCTTAGGAAGCAATCGTTGATCATCTCCTAACTTCTTTTAAAGCCGGAGCGAGCAAACGGGGCCCCTGCTGCAGTTTTCAGTGTTGCTGAATGCATTGATATCAAAGGCATTGCAGTAACACCATTTGGGAGAAGAAAGCAATATTTGATCACATTCTAAACCACTTTAAGCGCATGAAGTGCCAGGCACGTCAATTGTTGTCTACATGATGAATTTCCTTGATGTCGATTGTCATCAAGGAGTTAAGGAAATTTTGCTTTGCTTCATTTTTTTTTAAAATACATACATTATGGCTTGACATTTATTTAATCAAGAAACAGGAAAATGTAAATAAATGAGTTGTATTACTGTGATCATTACCTATAAATTGTTCTGTAGAAAGTGTTTAAAACATCTCCCAGCAAAACAGTGGACAATAATGTGAATCTCTGTCATTCCTACCTCTTTTGGTTGTCTAAGCAGCATATCTTTGCACCTCTGAATTCTCAGGGAGGCAGTTTCAAAATCTTTTTTTGCCACTGCCTAAAACAAACAAACATTCACCAAGTATTAAGGGTATCTATATTCATGATCCATAAAACCGACAGAATCCACATTTGCCATTGTGCAAATAGAAATAATCAATAAAGCAAATCAGTAATAAAAAAGTAAACCGACCATTCACATTAAGAAAAGTAAGGGAATCTCACTGCTTTGACTCCCTGTGTCCAAAAGGTCAGTCACATAACTTACCGCTTCTGCCTGGTATGTCAGCACTTTAAAGAGATCTTTTTCCACGTAGGTTTTGTGTACATTCATGTCTGCTTCTTCAGAGCTCCTCTGTGTAAGGATGGCATACAACTTCTCCAGACTCTAGCAAAAGCAAGAGAAACAAGGATTACAAGAATAGCATTGGCCTAGCCAACCATGTGTAAAACTAACCACTTACATTCAAAGCAATTTCAAGGAACCAGCTGGAAAGTTCAGGCATTCCTACATCTATCCAGCCTTTTCCAGTTTTGATTGCCATCTAAAAAACAGAGAATGCATACTTGTTTTAATTCCTGTCATTGTTGTTCCTTTCCTAACAATTGTGTATTTTTAGGTACAACACAACAAAGAATATAATGTTTTTTTCTATTATGAATGCACAAATGTATAACCGAGTATATTTCTTATTTCAGCTCTAACTGACTCAAATTACAGCTAAAACCTTTTGGTAATAAGATAGAGAGAAAAATGTACTTGGTAAATGTACCGATGTATTTTAAACTGTCTCCCTAGACACATTATATGCTATACATTTGTTTACATTGAGATATGAATGAATATGTCTATCAATGTCACATGTATAGCCCCTTTTTATGGGAATTCAGCATCATGGAACACAGATACATTGCAACAGAAAGTGCAGCGACAGTACAAGCAGAGAATAAGCCCATTATTTAACGGCAAGCATTTTAGATTTGCCATTAGGTCTGCTTTAAAGGTAGTTTTCTATACAATGTGAAATATCCAATTAAAATGATGTAGACACATGGTACTTAGGGTGACCACATCAGCAATGTTTTCCAGGACACCTATATTTTTTACATATCGCTGACCAGCCCAGATAAAATACTTCCCTGCAGTATGTAATATTTATATTAGGATGAACCTGTATTGTATTTGCAACATTGCCTTCTACATTTTAAAGTTTACTACCATTTTAACATTAAAGGATATTTTAGCCAAACCTTTATGACATCTGGGATATACATCCACTGGAAACATATGGGTCAGGTCACTGTTCCTGCACTAACCTGGACTGTAAGCATAGCTGTACAGCCAGGTGTGCACAGCCGATGTTAAGAGAGGACTTTAATAGGCGACTCTTAGTTATATGGGTAATTAACAAATTGATTCTGAATAAGTCTTAATGTGTTAAAAGAATAATTAGACCTTCCAAAACATGACCTAAAAAATATTCTGGGTGTGGCCTTACCATTATGTTTCTACGGACAATTCCCTCGGATGGTTCCGGACCTTCACACCAGATCCCAAGCCTGCAGGATATATGACGTACTGCAAACACACATGTATTTGTCACTTGGGCTACTCAAGTTCACTTTAGAAAAACTTCAGCATTTCCTCTTAAGAAAGCACTATACTTCCAATCACCATGTCCCAGAACTTACACAGGCCCTTTTTTAAACAAGATGATAATAAAAAGCAACTATGTGTTTCTTATATGATTAACAATTGATACACATAAACAAGGGGTGCCCGCAAAAAGCACAAACACAACAAACAGAAATAGAAAAACTATTTCTCTGAGTTGTTGTTTAGTGTTATTTTTATGATTAAAAATGTTATGGTAAAGAAATCTTAATCTGGAAAAAAACTATATTCATATAACACGTGTACATTTCTGTGTTGCAGAATTAGTGTCCAGCATTTAGAGACAAATTAGTATTTTGGAGAGGTTTAAATTAGTGAACTTCAGTTCCAAAATGCTTGGTTCACTTTTACAGACAAAATGAAATTTGCAGAATGGTTGTCATCTCCTGCTTTAGAAGAAATCATGTCCTGACCAAAAGCTTTCCATGACAATGGAATTTAAAGTCGGCTAAATAGCTGCCTTTTATCCGTCTGCAACAATCTCACTGGAGTTTATGATCTCTTCATTGGTAACATCATCAACCTTCTTGCCGTCACTGGATCCTGGCTCTCAACTTCTGACCGTACCCTTCCTGCTGCTTGTTCTTAGGGAGCCCTACACATTAGCCACATCTCTAGATATGGAGCGAGATAGGGAGGGTATAGGTATCCTTTCACAATGCACTTTTTAGCGTGTACTACTAATGTATTCTCTTTTTCTCACTCGTTCCTACTCTTCTCTCCACTTGCCATGCCTTACCGACCCCCGGGTTATACATCCGGATTTATTGGTCACTTTTGTATATGGCTTTCTCATTTTCTGAGTGACTTCAATAAACTCATCAATGATCGCTCTCGCCACACTATAATTATATCAGACTTTACTGACTGTTTAACGCATTCCTAATGTGACAGCCTACCCATTGCTCGCTCCTTCTCAGTGATAGACTCTTCAACTCTTTTGGTAACACCCCAGTTCCACAAGTTAATAGCACATTCATCAACCTGCACACACAAAAAAAAAAAAAAAACTCTACAACTCGGAATGAAAGCCTGTACAAACAATACTGTTTTTTCTTATTATCATCAACAAAACTGCAATTCTCTTTACTTAACAAGCCCGCTCACAGCTCAAGTAATAAATTAAAGCATTTTTAAGTTATCTTAAAGCATTTTTTTTACCTCACTGCATTAATTATTCTTTACAGAAGACCAACTCACTCACTGGCGTAACTACAGGGGTCATAGGGCCCGTGTCCCTAAGGGACCCGGTGCGACCCCTTCTTCCTGTCTCCTTATACCGGTTTAAATTTGTTCGGACCTGGACTGCACCGATTCAGGTCAGAAGGGCCCTTTCTAAACTATTTTGACAGGAGCGTATCGGAGTCGGGAGCAGTGAGAGGTAAGTGGGGGAGGTGGGATATATGTGTATGTGTTTGCATGTATGTGTATATATGTATTTGTATAGATGTGTACTTGTGTGTGTGTGAGTGAGCATGGATGATGTGTACTTGTGTCTGTGTGAGAGAGTATGCATGTGTACTTGTGTGTTTGTGAGCGAATCAGCGGCAGGAAACCACTTCCTTTAAAATCAAGGGGACGCTTTCCGCACATGTGCACAGAGGTCTAAACAAAGAAGTATTCTCTGAACCAGTCCCAGAGATGAGTGGAGGTAAGCAACTTGTTGGGGTTGCGGATAGGTATCGGTTTGTATTACTCTGTAAACTTTACTTTTGTCGCACTGCATAAATTGCTGACGCTAACTAGTAACAACAATATGCTATACTAAGTAAATTATGTAAATAACAATACATGCTACAATAAAAATTCAAATGGAGCCATTCTACCCTCCTTAGATGTATGGTTCTAACCTGGTCATCAGGAGTACCTCGGTTTGTATCTTCCTCCAGACATTTAATCTCTCTGAACATCTGGTCAATGAGCTCAGTGCCAGCTACTGGAGTCTGTCTTTGCAACAGGTCTCTAATAAGGCCTAGAACCAGAGAATATTTTACCATACACATAGTGTAAATAATCATTTTATGTGCAGAAACAGACTGCCCCTTGGGGCACACACTAGCAACAACCAGAAGATAGCTCCATGTGCAACTGTTATATATAACCAGAACTGTATTTCCCCCCAGATAAGTAGAGCAGAGCATTAAAACCTTCAACAATATTACACACACACATAGGTAGTCTACAAAAAAGTTATCTATACATATTCAGCTATTTATCTAAACCAGAAGTAAAATAAATAATACATGCAATATACCCAATTACCAATGCCAGAATCAAAGTTCTATGAGGGTGGGCAACGTGATTACGCAGTAACATTAAATGCATGAACTGCTGAACAGTTTAGCAGATAACGTCTCTTTCCAATGGGGAAGCTGCTGTATTGGCAGCCCTTTGGCTAGCAGTCAGATGAGATTTAAGGTTGTTACATAATCTCTGCTAAAGAACAAATGCTGCCCTTACGGTGATCAAATTAACATCTATTTTATAATTAGATTCTCTTCTGTGAGGACATATTCCTACAGTGCCCGACAGCACTTTCCATGTGCCCGTTATCAGGATGTGGAAGCTTTATGTGTCGTAGAAAAAAAAATACTGTGATTGAAACCTGATATTGGCTTCCTGTCTGTTTTCTTGTCAGAGGACTGGACATTTCTTACTCAGGAGTTGGAGGCAGCCTAGTATTAAGATCTTTTTTACAGCTTGCACTCAATTCTCCATTTCTTCGGTTGGTGAATAAACTCTTTATATGTCCCAGTTTGATTTCTGAATTTTTTCTGCACCAAATATCATCCTATATTTACCATGGGACATGTAGCTAATATTAATTACATATACAATATTGAACAAACATTTATTCACTTGAATTATCATTTGTCTACTCAAAATTAGTTTTTCCGATAAAGAAAAGTAACCTTACGTCCCTTTTCAAGAACCACAATAGAAAAAACCTGCAAATGATTCAGTACCTAACCATATTGCAGAACCAGTACACGCATGCAAATGACTCTCCAGAAATAAAAAATAATTAGACTGAAGTAATGACTTGTAGGTTAATGCAAAAATATTTCATCCATGGAGCTGTTCTGCAAGGACATGCCCCGATTACTCACTACAGAGTGGCGGCAAGTTTTGTGGATCTTAAATTATAGATCTAAAGGAAATGTTATAGTAATCCAGATTAGTGAAGCATTAATGTGAATACTAGAACAGACCTGAAAAATTCCAGGCAATGAAATGTCTTTTCAATAAGTAAACTGAATGAACCTTACTGCTGTAATAATGTTAAAAATCAGTTTATAATGCAATCAGACTTAATGTTATTAATATACTTACTGACTGAATCTAGCAGATATATATTATTACCGTATATTCACTCACAATCATTTTTTTTTGGTTCCCAATACTGCTTACAGGAATAGCTGGCCAGGCCGGCACAACTGTTTGTGGTACTGATCTTTATGGACATGACCATTTCTCCCTCCTAAAATATGGTTAGACAGGATTGTACATTTACATTACATTATTTTTATTTATAAAGCGCTGGCAGATTCCGCAGCGCTGTTACATTCATTAGAACAATTTATAAACACATACAATAACAAACTGGTGCAGAGGAGAAGAGGGCCCTGCTCTTGCGAGCTTACAATCTAGTCGGTGGTTGAGGGGCGTGAGACAATACGAGAGGATTGCTTGGATGGGGATGAGTTGATCTGGTTGCAGTGATGCGTTGAAGCTGTTATGTTCAGATGGCTTTGATTAGGATGATGGTTGGGAGCACTGTAAAGTATTATTATGAATTGTTTACTTACATAAAATCCATGGGCACTGTCTGCCAGGTTGAAGTTCTAGTACAGGGTTACCGTAATACATCAAAGCGGAGACGCAGGCTGGATATAGGGAAACGCCACTACGCTTCATAAATATGTACAATACATTCCAGAAGTTTGAATTGTGCTTGGAGGAAAATGATCCAAGACCTGATTCCGCATTAGTCTAGATAAATAATAAAATTAACAATCTTATGTATCTTAAATGTTACTATATTACCTGTTAATACACCAAAACTTGATTCCTCCACCATTTTTCCACAGTCCAAGGAAAAGTCTAAAGAAATAAAGAAAAATCTGTTGTATACATCCAATTTAATCATTTGCACATGTAAATCTGCACATTTATTTCCATCAACAAAATTAGCTTTACTGAATTAGTAAATTCATTTGCTGTTACTGCCACGGGACATAGGTATATTTCAAACCGCAAATTAGATGTGCCTCTTGGTTCCTAAATAAATCAGACTTTGAAATACAAATGTAACATAGTTGTACAAAATACATGCACAGAAGATCCAAACAGTGGAAACAGTTTTAGTTAGTCGCTCATTCCAAAGCAGCCAGATGTTAAGCTGGAGCCCACACTGCTTCATCCAGTTAAAAGCCCTTAAGGACTGGGCTGTTTTCTTTTTGTACCCTTCGTGAATGAGGTTGTTTTAACATGTTTGTGCTCGTGTCTAGCTGTAATTTTCTTCTGTCTCATTTGCTGTAACCAGACAAGTTATATTTTGGGGGGGTTTTCAGGACAAGAAGGGCTTTCTTTAGATACCAATTTTTGATTATATAATCATATTTACTATTAAAAAAAAAAGAAAATGGTGAAAAATCGAAAAAAAAATAAAATCCTGCTAAATAGATTCTAATATTTGTCCTGAGTTTAGAAAAACCCAATGCTTATTGGGCAATAAGTACAATATTGCTTTGCTATTTCAAAACCTTTTTTAAAAAAAATAAAAAAAAAATAAAAAAAAAAATCGGGTAGTCCTGTTATATGTCACTTCCAAACAACACCCCAATATGTGTTAAACAACATCTCCTGAGTACAGTAATACCACCCATGAATAGGTTTACCTGGTTGCTTGGGCATCTGGTCATCTTGCCCCATGTCTTATTTGGGACATCTTTGAAGCCGGCTAATTCCATTTACCCCCATCAATCTATTTTTCAAATGTAGACACCCCAGGGTATTTTAAATGCTGGTATTTAAAAGTTTTCCTTGCACTAATCAGCCTTTGTTAAAGTTAAACCATTGTTTGTTTGTTTTTTACTAGACAACCCATGGGTATTTCAAATACTAGTATTTTAACTCTTTCCATGCCAAGATTTTTGGGAAGATACAGCACTAGTTGTAGGACTTTTAAAATTAATTTTTGGAAATTTTTTACATTTTGTTAGAACTAGATGGTTCCCTGATGTCACTGGAGAATTATTTTTACATATCACCTCATTTTTATTTATTTTTTATACATTTTACTAATCACATGCTGTTTATTAGTAAGCTGGGACCCATTGACTTGCATGGCTGAATGCAGTACCTTGACAGACCCTCTTGGGAACTTTTATTTTTTAGCATGTGCCGTCATCTTGCGAGAACCAACATGTGGTCGCTCTCCAGGGCTTTCACGGTGTGTCCTGGGGTGGGATTTCGGTGGCGCTGAACACCTTGAGTTCAAGGCATTTTAGCAACACTGCCTGGGCTTAGAAGGGGCAGCCACCACTGTATTGTAGCAGTTTTTAATGTTGCTGACTGCAGAAGCATCGTTTGAACAAAGAAAGCGACCTTTGATCGCTTTTTAAACTAATTAATACCACGTCATTGATTGTTAACTGTCTTTTCATGATGTGGCACGTCATCGGCCGTTAAGCGGATAAGCTTCAAGAAGTTTCTCTATTGACAACAATCTCTATAGTCCCGGTCTTACTCTAACCACTGTATGTGTAATCCCTCCGATAAGAGACTCCACAGAACATCATGAGGATTGTAGTGATTTCCTATGATTGGACAGAACACTTCCCAACATCCATATGTATATTTCTGTATATAATATATTCAAAATATGGATAATAAAGATTCTGGTGCAAAACCCAGGAAGCTACTCTTTATAGTAATTTTGCATTACAACTACACTTCAGAAATAATTCACAAAGGGATTTATTTATTAAATGGAGAGGTGGAAGGACAGTTTGTTGAAGAGCTGTGATTTCAACGCCCTCACTTCGCTTTTCATTATGAATGGCCAACACAGGTATGTTTCTAAAGGAAGAAGGGCTCAGCTGGCCTTGTATAAAGTATAACCAAAGTCCATGGAGACGGAAGAAATCTCACTGATTTAACTACACATTACACAGGGCCAGCCAAGCCCTGCCTTTAACAGAAGCTCACCGAGGCTGGCTCTTCAAAATGCATTGTGATAGCTATAATACAAACTCCAGCAAACTCTTCTGTCAACGCAGCCCTTTAGTAAATAGACCCCAACGTATTTTGTATAAAGTGTCATTTATAAATATGTGTGCAGTTTACATAAACACTGAAACGGAAGAAAGTATGAATGAAAAGAGAGGATTTCCCAACGTGAACACTAATGAGGGACACAGGCAAACATGGGAAATTTGTCACATTCGGCGTACCAGGTCATCGCTCTCATATATTTAATGTAAGATTTTTAAACTCAAAACATACGGTCCTTAGCCAGATAATCATCACATTAAAATTCCAAATGGTCACCTTTGTTTTAGGGGGATGCGATCAGAGGCATTGCTAGAGGATGACCTATTCCACATTATGCAATTGAGCATAACATTTATTAGACTAACATACTTTAGTTACACATGTGAATTGCTAAACACATTTACTGATGCTTTTTAACTTTAAGGATTGAATACCAAGATATAAAGCAAACATTCTTTCATAGTTCATAGAAAAGAGGAAATTCAGGAGAAGAAAGCAGGTCACAGAAGGGACAACAGGGAGCTATTATTTATTATCAATTCTTGGATATAAAATACATTACTGGTTATGAAGCACGTTTTCTATTTTGAAGAAGGGAACTATTTTAGGTCCTGGGTACATTTTCAGAGACGTCATGGTCTATTGGCAGCTATCTATCGAAGTTTAATGTATTTCAATGAAAAACTATGTGTTTTACAAAACAATTTAAGTTTTAAACATGTTATATACTGCTTACTTACCCATAAAGGTGCCTGTGATTTACTCATTACACAAAACATTGAGGGGTTTGAGTCGCACACAGAAATACAAAAAAAAAAAACATATAACGTCTATGTTCGCGAAGAGCACAGAAGGCCTGAATTACATACCGTCGCCTACTTTAATTACTACGTATTTGGCGGGTCACAAAACACCTTGTAGTTTTCCGACGCACAGTACCTCAAAACAATACCTGCGCGTTAGGATCAAAAACGCTTCCCTCACAGAGTTCCTGTCACGCGCCAAAAAGACACCTCCAGCGAGGCGCCAACGGTCTCGTGCGCCAGTCGCGTTGTAAAGCTATTTTGTCTATCTGGAACAATAAGAGATGTGAATTGGATTTACTGAACGATAAGTATAGACCTCACCTGGGCATTAAAATCGCCTATGGCGGACTGCAGTAACGGTCTTTACAGCAGAGGTAACGTAACCACTCAGGTGCTGTTAATGGTGTAGGTGCAGCTCGGTAACACAGTGATGGCCTAGTCACATTCAGTAATATGCATTTCAACAGCCCCCCGTTATTTCTATTTGTTTTTTGCTGGACTCCAAGTTCATCATCACGTTAAATCTTTACGTTATCATAGTTTTGCACTGTTATTGAAACTTTTGGCCAATATTTACCTGGTTCACTTAATTAACTTGCAGAAATCGACGGGTCATGTACAATAGAGTATCTGTTAACTTCTACACATGGGCCATCCATCTATCTATCTATCTATCTATCTATCTATATTGTGGGGGTGCTAGAGTTTCTCTTGCCCGTCCCCCGTTTAGTTGCCCCTGACTTGTACCCTCCTTCTGGGTCATTTATAATAGTTGATAAGGTGTTGTGAGTGCACTTGATATTAACCCTTGAAGCTCTGTGGTTAGGGTGAGTGTGGGATGTACGCTGGTATGAAAAGGGTTAGTGTCCGGCTACAGGCATAACAAACCGGTGGGAAAATGTTGTCTTTACACGCGTGACTTTCTTTGGGGACGTTTACATGTGATATAGGCACTCTGCTTCGCCCACGCCTGCCGGCACCACCGCTCCGGTCTAAATGTCTTTGTGGGCTTCGGCAGTACTTCCATCAGAAGACTGTTAACTGGTGCCACAAATTGCCACTCTTGTGTTTAAGTGCCCAGGGACATGTATTTGCTTATACCTGGCAGCTTTTGAGATACCGGGAAGCACTGGCATTTAATATGTTAATTAAAGGAGCACAGCGGGCCGCACACTCTCTCTTTATTCAGTGATATTGTGTCTCCTGTGCCCGTGCTTGTAGATCTTTGGGTCAACCCTGGTTTCGTGCTATTCCTCCCCAAGCGTGGGGGAAAACAGCTGATAAACTTACCCTTGGCTTGGGTAATGAGTAGCCTGTGTGTTTGCAGAGATGGATAGGATCGGGGTGATATCCTCTATATACCCCTTTCACATCTATTACCGCTTTCTCTCCTGCAAAACACGCTGAACATCTCCCAGATACCTCCTCCTCCCGCCAGCATATCGGAAACTAGCAGTGTCTGCACCGGGCACCCTGCAGGGGTTAATAGCCGCCGTTGCCTTATACTCCCCGGGGTGGCCCTTTCCCTACATTCTTCATGGCAGGTAGGTAGATGCAATCTGGTTGCCCCAAAGCGCAGCTCTTGTTGGAAGCCTCTTGCCTGTTTTTTGGTTCCAAGATAGCCGATGATGGGTCTCATGTCTTTAGGACGCCATCCGTACCTGGAACACCCTGCAGACCAACACCAGTTACCTGAAGCACATGAAATGGCAGCAAAATGACCCCGCAGAGCAGTTAAAACCCATGGAGGTTTTCCTGGAAAGCAGTGACTTGCGGGTAAGTGGGCATGTGTCCCGGATTCATTTTATCCTCCAGAATTGCTTTCACCAGATCCACTTATATTCGAGGTCAACTTCTAATCAGCCCTCAAATAGATATCTGACTACAAGACTAAGATCCAGATCCCCCGCAGCGCTGCAGGGGACCTGGAGGTCTGTGCGATACGCCCCCGCTGCCGGCACTTCTGCGGTGGCTTCTATGACAGAGCGCCAGTGTCACATGACCTTCCGGTGCTCATTCATAGAAGCCGGAAGAGCCGGCAGCAGCAGAGGTTGTCTGGGCGCATCGCACAGACCTTCACCGTCTGCCACCACTATACACCAAGGAATCTGAAGCACAGGGAGAAGTCGGGGGATGGTAAGAGTGGCATATAGGGGGTTAAAAGGAATATAGGGAGGCACAGTAGCATATCGCGGGTTAAAAGGAATATCAGGGAGGCAGACTGGCATATCTTAAAGAGAGTGCTTCTAATCTCAGCTTGTCACCTGTCCACAGAAGCAATCATTCAGATTCCAGACTCTCCACCATGGCCAAGATCTCCTTCGGAGCTCCTTCGGTCTGGGGCTCCATGCAAGATCCTACCTCATGGAGTTTCAAAGATCATGAGAACGGTGAGGATTCAGCCCCTGAACTACACAGGAGTATCTTGTCAATGATCTCAAGACAGCTGGGACCATAGTCATTGAGAAAACAATTGGTAACACGCTATGCCGTGAAGGACTGAAATCCTAAAACCCAGTAACCAATGTCTATTGGGTTTAATTATCAGAATAGGGATTATAAGGGGCTTCATCTCCCTCTCCCACCATAGAGGAATTTCCTGTCCTGGTTACCCCAGCAAACCCGGCTCAACGAGACATATTGTGGATATATAGATACGATATGGAACTGAATAAATGTGGACATGGAAGCCTTTTTACAATATTATTTCACATTTTATGTCTGTTTTTCATTTCTCAGGAGAAGGGAAGTCAGATGACATGTAAGTGCATTCTGAAGTAACTTTTTACAGTAATACACAAGACCCCATCATATTGTAGCTTCTGTTATTAAAACCCCAGACAGGGAACATATTGAGGTGTCATGGATGCTCTACAGATCGCAGTAAAGTCATTGGTTTTCATTAAAAACGATAGGAGTTCTCAGCGTTTGTTTCCTTGGGCAGAGATTTTCAGTATTTAAAATATTTCCTTCAACACCATTAATAATGCTTGTTTTTTTTAATTACAGTGAGAAAGAGTTCATAATATTATAGCTTAATAACGTGATGTTGGGAAAATATCCTAAATCACATGGAATTGTAAGGCGGCATTGGTATTGTATACAAGGGACAGTAACGCCAGGGGTAGCCTGCAGAGAGACGTCCAACTGATCTTGAATCATAACGATGAATATATGATGGCTTCTAATAGCAAGGTGGTTGATGAATGAAAAAAGAACCCAAAAATATCATATTAATGTTACTTATTGCTTTGTATTTTTAGTTGAAGAAGAGCCTGCAGTGACTGTGTGGTGAGTATTTAGAGGGAAGATCTTAGTCCACATGGTCTGTATATAAACACAGAGGCCAGTTATTAATTCTCTCTATGGATATAGCTTCTCGAAAAAGCCTCTTTTTATTTTTACGTCTGATAGAGAGAGGAAGAGCAACAATACGTAAAGCTAAAGCAATTAATGGGAGAGGGAGATTATAGTTTAAGAACAGGAGGGAAGTAACCAGGGATGGAATATGTGTAGAGAGGGCGAGATATCGGGAATGTGAAACACGTGGGAGAGAAATAAGTAATGAAACAGATAACTCATGCTTTATTTCGTATTTCAGCAAACAGGGAAACACTCGGAAGAGGTAAACATTTTTTTCACGTTTAGTAACATATTCTTATAAATACACAGAAGCTGGATACATTTTCATTATTCTGCGTTATTCTGTTACAATTACATGCAGCTAGAGACACAGATCATACTGTGACCTCCTATATAGAAGAAACAGTAACAGAAGAGCAATTAATACAATATAATTATTAATATTATGTCATTTTATAGAGCTCCATTATATTTTTCAGCACCGTTCAATCATACTGCCAACCAGACTGCCAACTGTATAACAAGATTATTACAGATAATATTCCATTATTTAGAGACAGGCTCTAATATCTTCTAATAATGTGTCCTTTTGTTTTTTTACAGATACTTCTGCTGCTGCTTCATGAAATATTTGATATATATATAATTATTAAAATATATATATAATTCAAAAAAAGTTTTTTTTTGTTGTTTGAGTCATCTGTTTCTGGCTTAGACAGCAGTTTGACCCTAAATTATTTGTTTTATTTTTCGATTCTGTTCTGTTTGTAAAATGATCAGGTATTTGTCACCCTCTATCCCTAATTCTAACCCTGGACAGCCTAAACCCTGTAACCAGGACAATATGTAATTCCCTAGTGCAAGGCCACTAACCCTTAATCTAACCCATAAAGGGGCTCCATGCATTTTTTATTTATTACATTAAAAATACATTTTGGAAAGTATTCCTTTTTTTTTTCCTTCATTTTCTTCTTTAAAATGTTTAGTCCCTTTATCCTTGAAACCTGTAACATTGGGACATATCAGTACGTCCGGACTTGCTGATCTTCGGAGATCAGACAGTCCTTAGAAAACAGCTTTGTTGGCTTCCTACAGAACAATCATCTTTAACAGCGCTCGCTGCGAGACCTGGTACACCGTCATACAAGGATTGCCATAAATAAATAAAAAAACTATACTTTTAAAAAGAACCTCTTAGTCTACCACTATAAGTATTATAGTATATAGTATAAAAATCACTAGCCCCAAACATATGTAATATAGGGAAGTTTGTAAAGCATGGATGTGGCTCTCTTAAACAAAGAAGAACTATGTATGTGGGGACCGTAATTAGAAGATGATGCTGAATATAAATTGTGTCATTGTCCAGCTGTGGCACCAACAGTACAGAAGAACTTTAAGCAAAATATATGATTTCACCCTCACAGCTATTTTCTGCGATCCAGACGAGCCTCAGAGGTGGAACCCCTCTGCCGATAGCATTGTCAGGATTCTTGACTGCATACCGCTTTTTGAGTTCACATAATAATAATGAAACACACAGGAGACCGAAATTTAGTTGGAAAGTGTATGGCCACAGCGCTTTATTAGTTCTTTTATTGTACACTGTAAAACAGCATTCAAATGTTAATACTCGTCAAACGCTGCTTGTCAAGCAATACACCGTGTAAGAACAGTAAACATTTGGTCATAAGTTTGCCTTAAAATATTCATAAAACATATGGCAACAAGCCACAGTAACCAATGCCGACATTATTCCCGCCTGTCATAAGCCTACATTGGCAGGCGGACTGGCATAAATCACGTTATGTTTCCAAAGGGACCCTGCCCTAGGGAAAACAATACAACTTACTGCGGCGTACCTCCACCTCACTATTGACGAACCGTCTCCAAAAAATTAATTAACAGGATCATCAAAATACATCAAGATGACCGAAAAAACAGGGCGCGCCAGGAACAAGGGGAGGGCGTCTGGTATATATATATATATATATATATATACATATACACATATACATATATATATATACATATATGTACCACACCTTTCTATTGCCCATTCGCTGCTGCTTCCACTACACCACATGGTTTCTAAGGATAGGCTGTTCACTTCCGTTTGCCCCGGTCATGCAGCCCCATGTAGTTCGTTTTGGCCTCTGGGGCTTTCTGGATCAGAAGGGTTCAGCTTTGTTGCAGGGCTGGATACTCACCTGGACGATCTCTGCTCTTCACCTGCTGACACTTCTTCCTCCACGGAGACAGCCTGCAGCATGGGTCTGATGTTCCATTGGAGACAGTCCTCTCCCTGCACAACAGCCATGTCCCTTTAGTGTTAAGCTGCAGTTAAATTATTGAAATAGTGAGCCACAAACATCCATGAAATCGTCATGATAGAGTCTCTAGATTTACTGTTATAAAGTAAACTTATCATTGATTGCACTTATTTTGCTGCATCAAGTGATAGAAAGTTCTGTCAAGGTATTTTCTAATGTTTGTTTCATTTTTGGCAGTGTACGCTTCCAAGCTCCAAAAAAAACCTGATTAGTGTTAGTGTCTTAATATGCTCAAAATACATTCACTGACTTTGCATAAAACATTTTTTCCCACGTTAATCAGCTTTAACTTCCCCCTCCTGCTAGAGTTGTGATGCTAGGCAGTGATGTCATAATGCCGACTCTCAATAACAGTGCGCTAGCAGTAATCTCTTTCTCACACATCATTTAACAAACAGCAGCGAACACACACTCAGCAAAATACATACATGCAAACCAGCAACATACACACACACACACACACATATATATATATATATATATATACACACATATACATACACACATACAAAGTATACATGATTGTTTAATTTTATGGAGCCATCTCGATTGGATGCATTTCTTGACTGGTGAAAGTCTGGTAGGAAGTCTCACATTTGTGGAGATAATCTTTCTATTCTCTATAGTTTATTTGTAACTGGATCTCTATGTTATGCTTTTTCTGCCTCCCCTACTTTCTGTTTTTATTGTTTTTTCCCCTTGCTTCGTATTTTTATGTTTCCATTTTATGTATATATATCACTAGCTTTTTAACACATTTATTGTGAAAAATGCTGAAGGATCTTTTTCATGCAACAATTTATTTTTGGACAAGTATAGAGAATGATTGAAGGGAAAAGCTTTGTGTTTCACTAAAAGTCCTGGACGAGGTGTTGACTTGCATTGCGGAAACTCAGGAGATAATTTATATTTGATTGCAATATATTTGATTTTAGTGCTAAGCTACATTTAAATTATTGAGATAGTGGGTCTCCAAAATACATAAAAACCTGAATAATGTTTAATATGCCCATATACATTTAACATTGCATACAAAATATAGCCCTTTTTCCATATTTGCTTCCCATCCCTGCTAGAATTGTGATGCTAGGCAGTGATGTCATAATGCAGACTCTCAACATCAGTGAGCTAACAGTAATCTTTCTCTCACACATCACCGGAAAATAACAAACAGCTACACACCCAAATCAGCAGCAGACATACACACAAATCAGCATGGAAACGTACAATACTATTATATATCTATCTATATATCTATATTTACATATATATGACACATACGCTCAATGCAAAGTATACATGATTGTTTAATTTTATGGAGCCATCTCGATTGGATGCATTTCTTGACTGGTGAATGTCTGGTAGGAAGTCTCACATATTTGGATATATCTTTCTATTCTCTATTGTTTATTTCAAACTGTATTTCCATTTTATGCTTTTTCTGCTTTCCCTACTTTCTGTTTTTATTGCTTTTTTGTCACCCTTACTTTGTATTTTTGTGTTTCTGTTATATGTATGTATATATCATTGACTTTTTTTTAACACATTTAATGTGGAAAATGATAAAAAAAAAATGATTTTACATTTTTCAGAATTTGTGCCAAATGAAGCCAATTTGCTCATAATTTTGCATTTTAACCAAGCTCCAATCCCAAAAAACGTAATTTCTTTATTTTTGGTATTGACAATATGACCAAATTCAAAACTTTACATAAAATTTGCTGAAGGTTCTTATTTAAGTTCTAGTCTTCCAAAAATGTCTTATATTTAAAATGTCTGATTTTGCTTAACTCCTTCATGACCAATGGAATTTGTTTATATAATATTAGATATATTTGAAAGTAAGGGGAACGATTTCCCAGTTGGTGGCCTGCACTGGGAAGCCCACAGGAACAAGTTATATTTGAATGAAATATATTATATTTTAGTTTTAAGCTACATTTAAATGATTGAACTGAGCAAATTTTACTTTTTAATTTTGCTGTGTAGGATGCCAAATTCCATAAAAAGCTGGTTAATGTGGCCTAAAATCCACTTATTGTCTCTGATCTTTACTTAAAACATTGTAAAAAAAAATGTGGCCTTTTTATCCACATTAATCAGTTTGCTAAAAATGTTTTCCATTTTAGGGAATAAGAGAGTTTTGATAAGTATTAATTGAAGGCTTTTGATTTATGTTTGGATACGTGTTTATATAACCTAGCAAAAATATGTTTAAAAAATATGTGAAAATTATTGGAATTGTAAGCCACTATAACAAACACATAGACAGAAACATGTATAGTGTAACACTTTGAGGACCAGCGTTGCAGGAACCTGATAGGCAACAAGTTTCCAGACAGGTGGATTTCGACCTGTCGTAGTTCCTGATAATAGCGCTCAGTACTATAGACCCTTAGGACAGCAGGATAATCAGAGACAAAGAATCACCTGAAGGGTAAGTCCAGAGACCTTACATGAAATTATCACTCATAGCCTGAAGAGACACGGACAGGTGGACAGGTGCAGTTAGAACCCTGTAAGGAGGGTGCTTGTATTACTTTGTCTGTAAAGGCTGGAGTTTTTAAATGCAAAAAAGATTCCCTGGTGAGTGCCTGTCAGCGATGGCTGACGTGGCAATTGGCAGATCCAGAGACTGATTATGGAAAGGGATGTTACGCTAACACACACAGACACTCACACTAACACAGACCAAGCACAAACACCTAGACAAAAAATTCGTATAGTGTAACATTTGGAGGACCAGCGTTGAAGGAACCTGATAGCCAGTAAATTTCAAGACAGGTGGATTTAGACCTGTTGTGGTTCCTGATAATAGCGCTCAGTACTATATACCCTTAAGACCGCAGGACAGTCAAGTACAAAATGTAACTTGAATGATGAGGCCAGACATCTTACTTCAAACTATCACTCATAGCCTGAAGAGTCACGGACAGGCGGAGAGGTGCAGATTGAACCCTGTAAGGTGGGTGTTCATACTACGTTGTCTGTAAAGGCTTGAGTTTTTAAATGCAAATTAGATTCGCCGGTCAGTGCCTGTCGGCGACGGCAGACGTGACAATTGGCAGATCCAGAGACTGATTGCGGTAAGGGATGTTACACTAACACACACAGACACTCACACTAACACAGATCAAGCCACCCAACACGTATAGTGTAACACTTTGAGGACCAGCGTTGCAGGAACCTGATAGAGAGAAAGTTTCCAGACAGGTGGATTTCGACCTGTCGTGGTTCCTGATAATAGCGCTCAGTACTATACACCCTTAGGACCGCAGGATAGTCGGAGACAAAGAGTCACATGAAGGGTAAGGCCAGAGACCTTACATGACATTATCACTCATAGCCTGAAGAGACACGGACAGGTGGACAGGTGCAGTTAGAACCCTGTAAGGAGGGTGCTTGTATTACTTTGTCTGTAAAGGCTTGAGTTTTTAAATGCAAAAAAGATTCCCTGTTGAGAGCCTGTTAGCGATGGTAGATGTAACTATTGGCAGATCCAGAGACTTATCGCGGAGGGGACAGTTACACTAACACACACAGACACTCACACGAACATATACCAAGATACTAACACAAACACCTACACACAAACACGTATAGTGTAACAGTTGGAGGACCAGCGTTGCAGGAACCTGATGGACACTATGTTTCCAGACAGGTGGATTTCTACCTGTCGTGGTTCCTGATAATAGCGCTCAGTACTATGTACCCTTAGGACAGCAGGATAATCAGAGACAAAGAATCACCTGAAGGGTAAGGCCAGAGACCTTACATGACATTATCACTCATAGCCTGAAGAGACACGGACAGGTGGACAGGTTCAGTTAGAACCCTGTAAGGAGGGTGCTTGTCTTACTGTGTCTGTAAAGGCTTGAGTTTTTAAATGCAAAAAAGATTCCCTGGTGAGTGCCCGTTAGCGATGGCTGACGTGGCAATTGCCAGATCCAGAGACTGATTGCGGAAAGGGATGTTACACTAACACACACAGACACTCACACTAACACAGACCAAGCCACAAACACCTAGACAAAAATTTGTATAGTGTAACAGTTGGAAGACCAGCGTTGCAGGAACGTGATGGACAATAAGTTTCCAGACAGGTGGATTTAGACCTGTTGTGGTTCCTGATAATAGCGCTCAGTACTATACACCCTAAGACCGCAGGACAGTCAAGTACAAAAGGTAACTTGAAAGATGAGGCCAGAGATCTTACTTCAAATTATCACTCATAGCCTGAAGAGTCACAGACAGGTGGAGAGGTGTAGATTGAACCCTGTGAGGAGGGTGTTCATACTACGTTGTCTGTAAAGGCTTGAGTTTTTAAATGCAAATGAGATTCCCCGGTCAGTGCCTGTCGGCGACGACAGACGTGACAATTGGCAGATCCAGAGACTGATTGCGGTAGGGGATGTTACACTAACACACCCAGACACTCACACTAACACAGATCAAGCCACAAACACGTATCGTGTAACACTTGGAGGACCAGCGTTGCAGGAACCTGATAGAGAAAAAGTTTCCAGACAGGTGGATTTCGACCTGTCGTGGTTCCTGATGATAGCGCTCAGTACTATACACCCTTAGGACCGTAGGATAGTCAGAGACAAAGAGTCACATGAAGGGTAAGGCCAGAGACCTTACATGAAATTATCACTCATAGCCTGAAGAGACACGGACAGGTGGAGAGGTGCAGTTAGAATCCTGTAAGGAGGGTGCTTGTCTTACTTCGTCTGTAAAGGCTTGAGTTTTTAAATGCAAAAAAGATTCCATGGGTGAGTGCCTGTCAGCGATGGCTGACGTGGCAATTGGCAGATCCAGAGACTGATTGCGGAAAGGGATGTTACACTAACACACACAGACACTCACACTAACACAGACCAAGCACAAACACCTAGACAAAAATTCGTATAGTGTAACATTTGGAGGACCAGCGTTGAAGGAACCTGATACTCGGTAAATTTCAAGACAGGTGGATTTAGACCTGTCGTGGTTCCTGATAATAGCGCTCAGTACTATATACCCTTAAGACCGCAGGACAGTCAAGTACAAAATGTAACTTGAAAGATGAGGCTAGAGATCTTACTTCAAATTATCACTCATAGCCTGAAGAGTCACGGACAAGTAGAGAGGTGTAGATTGAACCCTGTGAGGAGGGTGTTCATACTACATTGTATGTAAAGGCTTGAGTTTTTAAATGCAAATGAGATTCCCCGGTCAGTGCCTGTCGGCGACGGCAGACGTGACAATTGGCAGATCCAGAGACTGATTGCAGTAAGGGATGTTACACTTACACACCCAGACACTCACACTAACACAGATCAAGCCACAAACACATATAGTGTAACACTTGCAGGACCAGCATTGCAGCAACCTGATAGAGAGAAAGTTTCCAGACAGGTGGATTTCGACCTGTCATGGTTCCTGATAATAGCGCTCAGTACTATGTACCCTTAGGACCGCAGGATAGTCAGAGACAAAGAATCACCTGAAGGGTAAGGACAGAGACCTTACATGAAATTATCACTCCTAGCCTGAAGAGACACGGACAGGTGGACAGGTGCAGTTAGAATCCTGTAAGGAGGGTGCTCGTCTTACTTTGTCTGTAAATGCTTATGTTTTTAAATGCAAAAAAGATTCCCTGTTGAGAGCCTGTTAGCGATGGTAGATGTAACAATTGGCAGATCCAGAGACTTATTGCGGAGGGGACAGTTACACTAACACACACAGACACTCACACTAACATATACCAAGATACTAACATAAACATGTGTAGTGTAACACTTGGAGGACCAGCGTTGCAGTAACCTGATAGACAGTAAGTTTCCAGACAGGTGGATTTCGACCTGTCGTAGTTCCTGATAATAGCGCTCAGTACTATATATCCTTAGGACCGCAGCATAGTCAGAGACAAAGAATCACCTGAAGGGTAAGGCCAGAGGCCTTACATGAAATTTTCACTCATAGCCTGAAGAGACACGGACAGGTGGACAGGTGCAGTTAGAACCCTGTAAGGAGGGTACTTGTCTTACTTTGTCTGTAAAGGCTGGAGTTTTTAAATGCAAAAAAGATTTCCTGGTGAGTGCCCGTTAGCGATGGCTGACGTGGCAATTGGCAGATCCAGAGACTGATTATGGAAAGGGATGTTACACTAACACACACAGACACTCACACTAACACAGACCAAGCACAAACACCTAGACAAAAAATTCGTATAGTGTAACATTTGGAGGACCAGCGTTGAAGGAACCTGATAGCCAGTAAATTTCAAGACAGGTGGATTTAGACCTGTTGTGGTTCCTGATAATAGCGCTCAGTACTATATACCCTTAAGACTGTAGGACAGTCAAGTACAAAATGTAACTTGAATGATGAGGCCAAACATCTTACTTCAAACTATCACTCATAGCCTGAAGAGTAACGGACAGGTGGAGAGGTGCAGGTTGAACCCTGTGAGGAGGGTGTTCATACTACGTTGTCTGTAAAGGCTTGAGTTTTTAAATGCAAATTAGATTCGCCAGTCAGTGCCTGTCGGCGATGGCAGACGTGACAATTGGCAGATCCAGAGACTGATTGCGGTAAGGGATGTTACACTAACACACACAGACACTCACACTAACATAGATCAAGCCACCCAACACATATAGTGTAACACTTTGAGGACCAGCGTTGCAGGAACCTGATAGAGAGAAAGTTTCCAGACAGGTGGATTTCGACCTGTCGTGGTTCCTGATAATAGCGCTCAGTACTATACACCCTTAGGACCGCAGGATAGTCGGAGACAAAGAGTCACATGAAGGGTAAGGCCAGAGACCTTACATGAAATTATCACTCATAGCCTGAAGAGACACGGACAGGTGTACAGGTTTAGTTAGAACCCTGTAAGGAGGGTGCTGGTCTTACTTTGTCTGTAAATGCTTATGTTTTTAAATGCAAAAAAGATTCCCTGTTGAGAGCCTGTTAGCGATGGTAGATTTAACAATTGGCAGATCCAGAGACTTATTGCGGAGGGGACAGTTACACTAACATACACAGACACTCACACTAACATATACCAAGATACTAACATAAACATGTTTAGTGTAACATCTGGAGGACCAGCGTTGCAGTAACCTGATAGACAGTAAGTTTCCAGACAGGTGGATTTCGACCTGTCGTAGTTCCTGATAATAGCGCTCAGTACTATAGACCCTTAGGACCGCAGCATAGTCAGAGACAAAGAATCACCTGATGGGTAAGGCCAGAGGCCTTACATGAAATTTTCACTCTTAGCCTGAAGAGACACAGACAGGTGGACAGGTGCAGTTAGAACCCTGTAAGGAGGGTGCTTGTATTACTTTGTCTATAAAGGCTGGAGTTTTTAAATGCAAAAAAGATTCCCTGGGTGAGTGCCTGTCAGCGATGGCTGACGTGGCAATTGGCAGATCCAGAGACTGATTATGGAAAGGGATGTTACACTAACACACACAGACACTCACACTAACACAGACCAAGCACAAACACCTAGACAAAAAATTCGTGTAGTGTAACAGTTGAAGGAACCTGATAGCCAGTAAATTTCAAGACAGGTGGATTTAGACCTGTTGTGGTTCCTGATAATAGCGCTCAGTACTATATACCCTTAAGACCGCAGGACAGTCAAGTACAAAATGTAACTTGAATGATGAGGCCAGACATCTTACTTCAAATTATCACTCATAGCCTGAAGAGTAACGGACAGGTGGAGAGGTGCAGGTTGAACCCTGTGAGGAGGGTGTTCATACTACGTTGTCTGTAAAGGCTTGAGTTTTTAAATGCAAATTAGATTCGCCGGTCAGTGCCTGTCGGCGACGGCAGACGTGACAATTGGCAGATCCAGAGACTGATTGCGATAAGGGATGTTACACTAACACACACAGACACTCACACTAACACAGATCAAGCCACCCAACACGTATAGTGTAACACTTTGAGGACCAGCGTTGCAGGAACCTGATAGAGAGAAAGTTTCCAGACAGGTAGATTTCGACCTGTCGTAGTTCCTGATAATAGCGCTCAGTACTATACACCCTTAGGACCGCAGGATAGTCAGAGACAAAGAGTCACATGAAGGGTAAGGCCAGAGACCTTACATGAAATTATCACTCATAGCCTGAAGAGACACGGACAGGTGGACAGGTGCAGTTAGAACCCTGAATGAAGGGTGCTCACCTTACTGTGTCTGTAAAGGCTGGAGTTTTTAAATGCAAAAAAGATTCCCTGTTGACAGCCTGTTAGCGATGGTTGATGTAACTATTGGCAGATCCAGAGACTTATCGCGGAGGGGACAGTTACACTAACACACACACAGACACTCACACGAACATATACCAAGATACTAACACAAACACCTAGACACAAACACGTATAGTGTAACACTTGGAGGACCAGCGTTGCAGGAACCTGATGGACACTATGTTTCCAGACAGGTGGATTTCTACCTGTCGTGGTTCCTGATAATAGCGCTCAGTACTATGTACCCTTAGGACCGCAGGATAATCAGAGACAAAGAATCACCTGAAGGGTAAGGCCAGAGTCCTTACATGAAATTATCACTCATAGCCTGAAGAGACACAGACAGGTGGACAGGTGCAGTTAGAACCCTGTAAGGAGGGTACTTGTCTTACTGTGTCTGTAAAGGCTTGAGTTTTTAAATGCAAAAAAGATTCCCTGGTGAGTGCCCGTTAGCGATGGCTGACGTGGCAATTGCCAGATCCAGAGACTGATTGCGGAAAGGGATGTTACACTAACACACACAGACACTCACACTAACACAGACCAAGCCACAAACACCTAGACAAAAATTTGTATAGTGTAACAGTTGGAGGACCAGCGTTGCAGGAACGTGATGGACAATAAGTTTCCAGACAGGTGGATTTCGACCTGTTGTGGTTCCTGATAATAGCGCTCAGTACTATACACCCTAAGACCGCAGGACAGTCAAGTACAAAAGGTAACTTGAAAGATGAGGCCAGAGATCTTACTTCAAATTATCACTCATAGCCTGAAGAGTCACAGACAGGTGGAGAGGTGTAGATTGAACCCTGTGAGGAGGGTGTTCATACTACGTTGTCTGTAAAGGCTTGAGTTTTTAAATGCAAATGAGATTCCCCGGTCAGTGCCTGTCGGCGACGACAGACGTGACAATTGGCAGATCCAGAGACTGATTGCGGTAAGGGATGTTACACTAACACACCCAGACACTCACACTAACACAGATCAAGCCACAAACACGTATCGTGTAACACTTGGAGGACCAGCGTTGCAGGAACCTGATAGAGAAAAAGTTTCCAGACAGGTGGATTTCGACCTGTCGTGGTTCCTGATGATAGCGCTCAGTACTATGTACCCTTAGGACCGTAGGATAGCCAGAGACAAAGAGTCACATGAAGGGTAAGGCCAGAGACCTTACATGAAATTATCACTCATAGCCTGAAGAGACACGGACAGGTGGAGAGGTGCAGTTAGAATCCTGTAAGGAGGGTGCTTGTCTTACTTCGTCTGTAAAGGCTTGAGTTTTTAAATGCAAAAAAGATTCCATGGGTGAGTGCCTGTCAGCGATGGCTGACGTGGCAATTGGCAGATCCAGAGACTGATTATGGAAAGGGATGTTACACTAACACACACAGACACTCACACTAACACAGACCAAGCACAAACACCTAGACAAAAATTTGTATAGTGTAACATTTGGAGGACCAGCGTTGAAGGAACCTGATACTCGGTAAATTTCAAGACAGGTGGATTTAGACCTGTCGTGGTTCCTGATAATAGCGCTCAGTACTATATACCCTTAAGACCGCAGGACAGTCAAGTACAAAATGTAACTTGAAAGATGAGGCCAGAGATCTTACTTCAAATTATCACTCATAGCCTGAAGAGTCACGGACAAGTAGAGAGGTGCAGGTTGAACCCTGTGAGGAGGGTGTTCATACTACATTGTATGTAAAGGCTTGAGTTTTTAAATGCAAATGAGATTCCCCGGTCAGTGCCTGTTGGCGACGGCAGACGTGACAATTGGCAGATCCAGAGACTGATTGCGGTAAGGGATGTTACACTAACACACACAGACACTCACACTAACACAGATCAAGCCACCCAACACATATAGTGTAACACTTTGAGGACCAGCGTTGCAGGAACCTGATAGAGAGAAAGTTTCCAGACAGGTGGATTTCGACCTGTCATGGTTCCTGATAATAGCGCTCAGTACTATGTACCCTTAGGACCGCAGGATAGTCAGAGACAAAGAATCACCTGAAGGGTAAGGACAGAGACCTTACATGAAATTATCACTCATAGCCTGAAGAGACACGGACAGGTGGACAGGTGCAGTTAGAATCCTGTAAGGAGGGTGCTCGTCTTACTTTGTCTGTAAATGCTTATGTTTTTAAATGCAAAAAAGATTCCCTGTTGAGAGCCTGTTAGCGATGGTAGATGTAACAATTGGCAGATCCAGAGACTTATTGCGGAGGGGACAGTTACACTAACACACACAGACACTCACACTAACATATACCAAGATACTAACATAAACATGTGTAGTGTAACACTTGGAGGACCAGCGTTGCAGTAACCTGATAGACAGTAAGTTTCCAGACAGGTGGATTTCAACCTGTCGTAGTTCCTGATAATAGCGCTTAGTACTATATACCCTTAGGACCGCAGCATAGTCAGAGACAAAGAATCACCTGATGGGTAAGGCCAGAGGCCTTACATGAAATTTTCACTCATAGCCTGAAGAGACACGGACAGGTGGACAGGTGCAGTTAGAACCCTGTAAGGAGGGTACTTGTCTTACTTTGTCTGTAAAGGCTGGAGTTTTTAAATGCAAAAAAGATTTCCTGGTGAGTGCCCGTTAGCGATGGCTGACGTGGCAATTGGCAGATCCAGAGACTGATTATGGAAAGGGATGTTACACTAACACACACAGACACTCACACTAACACAGACCAAGCACAAACACCTAGACAAAATATTCGTATAGTGTAACATTTGGAGGACCAGCGTTGAAGGAACCTGATAGCCAGTAAATTTCAAGACAGGTGGATTTCGACCTGTTGTGGTTCCAGATAATAGCGCTCAGTACTATACACCCTTAAGACCGTAGGACAGTCAAGTACAAAATGTAACTTGAATGATGAGGCCAAACATCTTACTTCAAATTATCACTCATAGCCTGAAGAGTAACGGACAGGTGGAGAGGTGCAGGTTGAACCCTGTGAGGAGGGTGTTCATACTACGTTGTATGTAAAGGCTTGAGTTTTTAAATGCAAATTAGATTCGCCAGTCAGTGCCTGTCGGCGACGGCAGACGTGACAATTGGCAGATCCAGAGACTGATTGCGGTAAGGGATGTTACACTAACACACACAGACACTCACACTAACACAGATCAAGCCACCCAACACATATAGTGTAACACTTTGAGGACCAGCGTTGCAGGAACCTGATAGAGAGAAAGTTTCCAGACAGGTGGATTTCGACCTGTCGTGGTTCCTGATAATAGCGCTCAGTACTATACACCCTTAGGACCGCAGGATAGTCGGAGACAAAGAGTCACATGAAGGGTAAGGCCAGAGACCTTACATGAAATTATCACTCATAGCCTGAAGAGACACGGACAGGTGGACAGGTGCAGTTAGAACCCTGAATGAAGGGTGCTCACCTTACTGTGTCTGTAAAGGCTTGAGTTTTTAAATGCAAGAAAGATTCCCTGGTGAGAGCTTGTTAGCAATGGTAGATGTAACTATTGGCAGATCCAGAGACTTATCGCGGAGGGGACAGTTACACAAACACACACACAGACACTCACACTAACATATACCAAGATACTAACACAAACACCTACACACAAACAAGTATAGTGTAACAGTTGGAGGACCAGCGTTGCAGGAACCTGATGGACAGTAAGTTTCCAGACAGGTGGATTTCTACCTGTCGTGGTTCCTGATAATAGCGCTCAGTACTATGTACCCTTAGGACAGCAGGATAATCAGAGACAACGAGTCACCTGAAGGGTAAGGCCAGAGACCTTACATGACATTATCACTCATACCCTGAAGAGACACGGACAGGTGGACAGGTTTAGTTAGAACCCTGTAAGGAGGGTGCTGGTCTTACTTTGTCTGTAAATGCTTATGTTTTTAAATGCAAAAAAGATTCCCTGTTGAGAGCCTGTTAGCGATGGTAGATTTAACAATTGGCAGATCCAGAGACTTATTGCGGAGGGGACAGTTACACTAACATACACAGACACTCACACTAACATATACCAAGATACTAACATAAACACGTTTAGTGTAACATCTGGAGGACCAGCGTTGCAGTAACCTGATAGACAGTAAGTTTCCAGACAGGTGGATTTCGACCTGTCGTAGTTCCTGATAATAGCGCTCAGTACTATATACCCTTAGGACCGCAGCATAGTCAGAGACAAAGAATCACCTGATGGGTAAGGCCAGAGGCCTTACATGAAATTTTCACTCTTAGCCTGAAGAGACACAGACAGGTGGACAGGTGCAGTTAGAACCCTGTAAGGAGGGTGCTTGTATTACTTTGTCTGTAAAGGCTGGAGTTTTTAAATGCATAAAAGATTCCCTGGGTGAGTGCCTGTCAGCGATGGCTGACGTGGCAATTGGCAGATCCAGAGACTGATTATGGAAAGGGATGTTACACTAACACACACAGACACTCACACTAACACAGACCAAGCACAAACACCTAGACAAAAAATTCGTATAGTGTAACATTTGGAGGACCAGCGTTGAAGGAACCTGATAGCCAGTAAATTTCAAGACAGGTGGATTTAGACCTGTCGTGGTTCCTGATAATAGCGCTCAGTACTATATACCCTTAAGACCGCAGGACAGTCAAGTACAAAATGTAACTTGAATGATGAGGCCAGACATCTTACTTCAAATTATCACTCATAGCCTGAAGAGTCACGGACAGGTGGAGAGGTGTAGATTGAACCCTGTGAGGAGGGTGTTCATACTACGTTGTATGTAAAGGCTTGAGTTTTTAAATGCAAATTAGATTCGCCGGTCAGTGCCTGTCGGCGACGGCAGACGTGACAATTGGCAGATCCAGAGACTGATTGCGATAAGGGATGTTACACTAACACACACAGACACTCACACTAACACAGATCAAGCCACCCAACACGTATAGTGTAACACTTTGAGGACCAGCGTTGCAGGAACCTGACAGAGAGAAAGTTTCCAGACAGGTGGATTTCAACCTGTGGTGGTTCCTGATAATAGCGCTCAGTACTATACACCCTTAGGACCGCAGGATAGTCAGAGACAAAGAGTCACATGAAGGGTAAGGCCAGAGACCTTACATGAAATTATCACTCATAGCCTGAAGAGACACGGACAGGTGGACAGGTGCAGTTAGAACCCTGAATGAAGGGTGCTCACCTTACTGTGTCTGTAAAGGCTTGAGTTTTTAAATGCAAGAAAGATTCCCTGGTGAGAGCCTGTTAGCGATGGTAGATGTAACTATTGGCAGATCCAGAGACTTATCGCGGAGGGGACAGTTACACTAACACACACACAGACACTCACACTAACATATACCAAGATACTAACACAAACACCTACACACAAACACGTATAGTGTAACAGTTGGAGGACCAGCGTTGCAGGAACCTGATGGACACTATGTTTCCAGACAGGTGGATTTCTACCTGTCGTGGTTCCTGATAATAGCGCTCAGTACTATGTACCCTTAGGACAGCAGGATAATCAGAGACAACGAGTCACCTGAAGGGTAAGGCCAGAGACCTTACATGACATTATCACTCATAGCCTGAAGAGACACGGACAGGTGGACAGGTGCAGTTAGAACCCTGTATGAAGGGTTCTCGACTTATGTTGTCTGTAAAGGCTTGAGTTTTTAAATGCCAAAGAGATTCCCGGTTGAGTGCCTGTCGGAAATGGGGAGGAGTCATTTTTTTCCAGTAGCTAGTACATAGAGCTGTTATTCTAACTAACTTTATGTTGCTTTCCCTTTTAGAAGTGAGCATGATGATCATCTTTTCTTCAACATTACCTGAACAAGTTATAAAGTTCCAATTGTATAATAATAAGATCCACAGAGCCACCTTCAGCAAGTCCATTCTACTTCCAGTACAATTGTGCTTGCAACCTCAGTTTAATTACTAACCTCTTATTGCCTAGAGGGATGGGCAGTCCTTTTAGCCATGGATCCCCAGAGGTTTCCCCCACAGGGGGTTTTCCTCTCCTGAGTGCTGGAGGATGACTCTAAGTGAGTCCAGAGGGTGTTTTCTGTACGCTTGAGTACTACTTAATGTACTTGACCACATTATGCTAGGTGGTACTTTCAACTACAGATATTTTTCTAATAAATAATATAATCTTAAAGTTCAAATGTACTCATTGTATTGTTTATTATCCTACTTGTGACATTTTCATGTGGTTTAACCTGTGGACCTCAGCCTTTCTCTTCACTTGGCAGTAGGGCGTCTGATTTTGAAATGGACAATTCCGTATTTAGTCTCCCTATCAGACCATCACAGTAAGTTTAACAAAACTGAGGGTATGGGTGGAACAGGCCTAAGATGAAGCTTATTTCAGCACTTCAGAGCTCTGTTCATGATCTACTAATCATATATTCTACTGTGGCAAATACAGTGAATTCCAATATATGCGTATAATAATGTAACATACTAAATCTTCCAACCATTATGAAAATAAATTGATTCAAATAGGCAGCTGTAAGTCATAAAACACAAGAATGATGCAAAAAGGTCTATGAAGCACTTAAAAGACATTTACATAATGTCTCAAGATATTACATAATGATAAAGTAAACATTTATATTCCCTTATCTATCAAGTAAAACTTATTTTACATAGATGAGGAATTTGCGAGAAACTTCAATTTTCTTAACCTGAAGTCATCGAACATAAGACAAAGTTACCTGGCAGAGGCAATTTCTCGAAAGCATTCCTTTTTATAGGAGCTTAGACAAGTGTGTGGATGAGTCAGTGTCCTCCATGATCTGTCCATATGCAAGCGTTAGGTGTGAATCTCATGCAGGTTAATAGAACCAGAGTGAACATCTTAACATGTAACACAGATCCTTTGAGTAGTTGCTCGTATACATGTATTTGATTTGACTCGCAAACACGTTCTTTGATATGTGACCATCACTATTACTATTCAGATCGTCACTCTTAGTTTGAAGATTAAAATCATGTAGAATTTAGGTGGGAAAATATAAAACAAATAAACAAGCAACTATTCCTATTTTATTTAAAATCAACACTATTTGTACATTTTAACAAATTAGAAAGGAACTTGCTAATGCAATGTACATATTGACTACAATATTGTATTCCATTAAAAGTTCAGTCATTTTATGTGACCATATCTTGACTCCTTTATCCAATGTTATCCTTGCTAATGATCTTCGTTAATGGGATTGTCAATACTTAGTTCTTCTTTGCATCCACCTAAAAAATGGGAAAAAGAGTGTTTAATGTGTTTATAGATACATAGCACTCGATTCAAGGTGTGTACATGCAAAATCTGCATAAGCTGGGTGGTTGAGTGTGTCGAAGCAATTTCTGGGCTGTTGGTAGTTATGGAAGAACAGTGTAACTAGGTTGGTCGGTCTGTAATTCCTTAAAGACTGCTTAGGACTTCCTTAAAACATTGGTGGGGAAGTCCATGGTTTACTGTACTTGGTGTCTGGTGGTAAAGCGGGAGGATATAAGAATTACTGACTGATGATTGATTTTCCGTTTGTGGTTCCATTGGCTACACAATGCTGTCTTATTTACAAATAGATGTTCTGTAAACTGCTTATTACTCCAAAGACCCTCCTTACTCTTTTTCTTTACTGCAAACAACATTTCTTTATGTTATATGGAAATCAGAAACGGACGTTTCTGACAGTTCACAGGGGGGCTTCTGGATTTGCTTACATACGGCTTAGCTTACCGTCAAGCACTTCCGTTGCTTACTCCCTCGCTCTTCGAGTATGGAGGCCAGCAGTGTTCATATCACGCTGTTGGTTCATCCCAGATGGAAGAGAACTGTCTATGTGGACACTGCTGGCATACTGTTGGAGAGAGGGAGCGGGCAGCAGGAAGCAATTGATGGTTAGGTAAGCACAATGGCTTTTTAATCAGATACTTAAGATTACGAAAAAAGCTATCTTTTCCTAGGAGTAAAGTTTGCTTAATCATTTTCCTAAGAGTGAAATATAAAGTTTAATGTCACTTTAAACAACAAATGTACAATAATTGCTTAGCGCAGCAGGATCATTAGCGAACCCCTGACAATAGGCAGCTACCCGGAATAATGCCCAAATATCGGGACTCTCCACACTACCCTTCAAAAGTTTGCCAGAGGAGGCCCCTGATGGTAACCAATAGATTTGCTCGTATGGATCTTTAACTCCTGGAACCTCCCCAGGCCAAGTTTCACCATCAGGAGTTAAAGGTCCGTACAAGCAACTCTATTGGTCACCGGCATGGGCCTCCTCTGTCATCATCCAATGACGGGCTGCTGCCCATATGAGTGATCAAAGTAATGGACTCGAGTCATTTAGGTTTCAGCCTCCCATGGACTCTGGATGAAATTGTCTTCAAGATCCATCAATTCTAATCACATTTCTTTTAAAAGTCTTCATTGAGTGCCAGGTAGGTTCTTGGGTTTCTTGAGATTTACAAATGCTTCTCATGAGCGATGCTGGAGTAGATCGGCTTGCAGAATATGTGGTCTGTCAACCTATCCGAGTCATCCTCCATTTTGCACATGGGGCGGCCTTTTTTCCGAATTTTGGTTTGAGAAAGTTTGGCATCTCATAATTAGATATCTTTGAGCAGGGCACTTTTTATGAAAAAATGGGTGTGGCTAGGGGTGTGCTACTGTGTATATGCGCACGTGCAGTAGCGCTTACTTCTCAAGCTCCGCGGAACGGCATTGGCCAGGGAGAGAAGTTTACTGGGCACTGGACACTGGAGGACACAATTGGGACTGCAGTCCTGCTGAGTTCTACCACTGTCCTGAGCAGCGGGTAAATCAATACTGTCCCACGCAAAGCAGGACAGTTGGATGGCATGCATTTTCTTTGATTTATATACACATTATTGTGTGCTGTGGAATCTACAGGCGCTCTATAAATATGATTTAATGTAATTACCTTTAGGGCTGCAGAACACTGTGATAGACTCATACCCACCAAAAGACTCCGAGGGAGGAAATATGGCACTGAGGACTGGGTCTTAAAGAGGGCTTTCCCCTACTAAACAGGGACACTTGCGTGGTATGGTATAGTTGTAGTTAATGGGGTCACCCACAGGAAAATCTTTTAAGCCCTCCACACATACACCACGGTACAGGGCGTTAGCGGTCTGCAAAGCTGCTATTCTCATTGGTTAAATTAAGCTGCGCACATAGGCTGGGAGACGAGGTCAACCAGGATGGTGGCTTCAGACTGCTGTGTCGTGTGTTATGGGAGTGGCAGAGGGGAAGTGTGAGTGCGACTAGCATGGCTCCAGGGTGTCGGGCGCTGCACGCGGTATTCAGGCTTCTTCCGTCTCACTGTGTCTCAGCCAGAGGCTTCAGCACGCTGTCAGGATCTAGTACCAGGAACGGCTATGACACGGGATCAATGGAAGCAGAAGGGTAGTATACAATAACATACAATAGAGTATCTATCTAGTCTATATCTGTCTATATTGTGGTGGTCCTAGAGTTTCTCTTGCCCCCACCTCCCTGCATTTAGTTGCCCCTGACTTGTACCCCTCTTCTTCTTCTGGCTTATTTATAGTAGTTGATAAGCATCCCTGGGAAAAATTGCCAGGTGAAGCACTGCTTCTCCGGGTCAAGACCAAAATCCTCCGGGTCGCGGGGTTTCCCACCGATGTTAATGGAACCGCCCAACGACGTCAGTGGGCAGTCCTGGCCACGTCCCGCAAGGGAAGACTCTGGGTAGCCGGTGCCCAGAAGTTCCCATGTATGGTCATGTGCCAGGACATTATTCAAGGCGCTTCTGGATTCCTTTTTTCTTGGACAAAGGTATTGTGTGTTGTGGGGTTCTCTGGGACCTAAGATCTCATTAAAAACATATACACAGCACTCTATATAGTAATGCCGTTTTTTATTATTGAAGGGACATTGTTTTATTTAATTTCATTTAGGTTTATTGCATGCATTAGTCCTTGTTGGCGCGCATCTTGTCTAGCTTTTAGCTACAATTTCTGTGAAAGGAGAACTTTCACCATTTTTTGTTAGCAGCATCAGACAAAACGTAAGTTTGTTTTGTCTTTTTTTTTGTATTGACTTAAAGAGTTTAGAAAAAGACAAAAAAAAAAGGAAACCACCATGGTACTCTGCAGGTGTGCTGAAGGACAAGGTAGCACTTAGGAACCAAAGCCAGACTCAGAATGAAGAAGATGAGAGTGAATAAAAAACTAAGCTTAATCGCTTGGTGACAGAGGGGTTTTACTCCCAAAGTTACCAGAGCTTTTTGCCATTTTTGGCATATCGTTGTTCCACCATGATTCAGGCCACCAACTGGGGCTCTGTCCCTAGCTCCGTCCCGATCAGGGCCGGACTGATCCGTGGGCCTCCGCCGGAGACAAACCTTCAAAACAGCCGCTTAGTGTCAAAAGCGGCACCCGGGCCGCCTCCTCCCGCCGCCGGCGTCTAATGAAGTTAAGTGGGCAGGTGCACACACCGCGCCGCCCAATGGCAGTGTCTCAGCACTTCGTCCCACGTCTTAAAAGGGGTGGGACGAAGAGCCCAGGCACGGCCATTGGGCAGCGCGGTGCGTGAACACCGCCCCCGTTAACTTCATGAATGCCAGCCTCTACCCGCTGCCCTCACCAGAAGCAGTGGTAAGTCAGGGAGGGAGGGAGGTTTATATGGGGGCTTAAGGCTTTTCTGGAGGCAGAGTGCCCCATGAGATGCCTTTTAACTCCCTTCATGCCACTCTGCCTCTAGAAATGCATTTTAACCACCTATATGCCCATCTACCTCCAGAAATTACTTTTAACCCCCTATATGCCACTCTGTCCCATGATATGCCTTTTAACCCCTATATTTCCAGAGCTTCTGCTTCAGTTACACTCTTTGTCCCGCCCCCTTGAAGAGGGGGTGCGATGCTGGAGGGGGCGGGCTCACAGAGTTGTGTCAGTCAGTCCTGTGGAGCAGGTAGGCAAGTCAGAAAAAAGGTATGCGGCTGGGGGGGCTCAAAGTGAATGGGATAATATTACACAATAGGGAAAAAGCTGGGGCATTATATAAATCAAGACTAAAAGGGCTGCTGGCTGGGAGCATACATACACAGTGGGGGAAGGCAAGGGACACAAGGTTGTGGGGGCATTAATACACAAGGGGGGCTGGCTAGGGACATCACTTACATCTATACTGAAAGGGGGCTGGGTGGTAGTATAAATACACAATGGGGGTCTGGCTGTTGGCAACACACAAGGGAGTGAGGGCTATCACATAAAGGGGGGCTGGCAGGGGGCATGAAAACATAATAGAGGCCTGACTGCAGGCAATACACAAGGTTGTGGGGTCACCAATACACAAGAGGGCAACTGGGGCCATTACATGATAAATCAATACTAAAGGGATTAATATGATTTTAAAAAGAAGCGATATTACCTCGTTGGGTCTCTGATATATGATAATGCATGTTACTGTGCGATATTACCTGGCTGGGGCTCTCATATAGATAATGCATGTTACTGTGCAATATTACCTAGTTGGGTCTCTGATATATGATAATGCATATTACTGTGTGATATTACCTCGTTGGGGCTCTGATATAGATGATGCATGTTACCGTGTGATATTACCTGGCTGGGGCTCTGATATATGATAATGCATGTTACAGTGTGATATTACCTCGTTGGGTCTCTGATATTTGATAATGCATGTTACTGTGTGATATTACCTGGCTGGGGCTCTGATATAGATAATGCATGTTACTGTGCGATATTACCTGGCTGGGGTTCTGATATAGATGAAGCACGTTACTGTGCGATATTACCTCATTGGGTCTCTGATAAATGATAACGCATGTTACTGTGTGATATTATGTGGCTGGGGCTCTGATATAGCAAATGCATGTTACTTTGCATTACCTGGCTGGGGCTCTGATATATATAATGCATGTTACTGTGTGATATTACCTGGCTGGGGCTCTGATATATATAATGCATGTTACTGTGTGATATTACCTGGCTGGGGCTCTCATAATGCATGTTACTGTGTGATATTACCTGGCTAGGGCTCTGATATATGATAATGCATGTTACTGTGTGATATTACCTGGCTGGGGTTCTGATATATGATAATGCATGTTACTGTGTGATATTACCTGGCTGGGGTTCTGATATATGATAATGCATGTTACAGTGTGATATTACCTCGTTGGGTCTCTGATATTTGATAATGCATGTTACTGTGTGATATTACCTGGCTGGGGCTCTGATATATGATAATGCATGTTACTGTGCGATATTACCTGGCTGGGGCTCTGATATAGATAATGCATGTTACTGTGTGATATTACCTGGCTGGGGTTCTGATATATGATAATGCATGTTGCTGAGAAATATTTTCAGCTTAAGTAGCATGGATTAGTACCAGTGTTAAGGCTGATCTGCCTTTGCTGTTGAAAATTTGGGAGGTATGATGATTCCCCTTTTCCATGATTAGTGTACCCACACAAATTACATATATTTTTTCAAGGACAGCAAGGGCTTTATACCACTTTTAGTAATAATATGTAAAAATAAAACCTAAGAAGGAGTAATCTTTAATGTATATTTAGAGTAGGACCAGTGAGAGGTGTTTGTGGATATATATATATATATATATATATATTTTACATTTCTAACTGGATACTTTACAATCTTTCAAGACCTCAAGGATCTCTTTTGAAACCGGATGGCACCCCTTATGAGGTTGATCATGGTGACATCACTTGCTCCATTGCCCTGCATCGCTGATCACAGTACCTCCAGAGGTTTCAGGATGGTCTGTTTCAGGCAGGGCCAGGACCTCAGTTTGGGCATTCTCCATTATTCTAGTGTAACTAGGACCCACCGAATATTGGAGTACTTTGGCGTAGTGGTGGGCTAAGCATACTATGGCCAAAAAATGTGATGGAATCTCCAATTGTTATCATATAGTCCTAGGCTAGTTCCTGTATTCATGTTTGTCTGTCATTCATGTGCCTTTGCCCTCTTTTCCCTGAATCATCTGAGGATCTCAGTTCCTCTCTCCTGTCCCCATGTCCCAGTTAAGATATCCTACCCTTGCTTAAAGGAGAAGCGCCTGAGGATCTCAGGTCCTTACTGTTACAGGGTCACCGTACCCAAGGCTGGATACCCCTGTTTGAGGGCTGAGGAATCACCAGTCAGTCCCTCATATGGATAGCTCCTGCTATCCACGGATCAGTCAGACCACCATTCGTAGTAAAACAAGAACTCCTTTTATTTATATAGAATCTTAATTCAATCTGCACCGAACCCAACCCCCAATCCCATCACCCACATTCCATCACAAATCCCATCAGTATACAGGCTGCAAGCTCTTAGGAACTTCCAGCACGAAACATACAGAGGGCGGTGTCTCTGACGTGCCAGGCACATCACTGGTCGTTAAAGAACTTACATACAATGCTGTCTTGGATGTTAAAACTACTAAAATCACAGTGTGTTTATTATGCAGAATGTCTTATCTCAGCTTGATAAACTTTGGTCTATACAGATGTTCTGAAATTAGCAGTCCTGGTTAGCATATACAAGTTAGATGTCTTTGTATATCGTGATATGGATTATTACCACTAGCTGCAACCATCTTGACAAAACTCCCATGGTCAAAGGTATGTTAATTCCACCTGCTGCTTGCTCTACTTGATCTTGATGTAATAGGCTGGCCTCAAAAATATTCGTCGGCCTTACTAGACAATGGAGTGAAAAATGAGTGTAATGCTTATTTTTATTTTATTTTTTTTGTCTGGCACACACTACATACCTCAACTCTTTCCCATGCTCTGACTCCGCTGATACTCTCAAGCACCACAACTACCACCGCGAGCACTTGCCATTATTGCAGTCAAACCTTCACACTCTCACTCGCTTGCCAGCTGAGCAAGCGTGCAAACACCATTCTTACCCTAACTGACAAATGCAACTCTCATTCAAACCGACACGCACACAGACCCCTCTCAATAAAAGCCAAGGCACACTGTAATCTATGTGGCCAAACTGACTCAGTCACCACTCTTTTTATTATCCAAAAACACAGTGACATTGTGACACAGCTCTGAATGTAAAACTTCACAAACACCCAGTGAAACCAGCACCAAAGTGAAATAAAGGCACACAAGGTTCATTAATCTCAGTGGGCAATAAGACTTCAGTACATCATAACTCTCAAACCAAATCAAAATCTGATTTATTATTTTCACCAATGAATCGGTTATTTTTCATAGATAACTGTAATCAGTAAATTAATGTTTTTAAGAAAACTAGTTTGAATAGAATCAATATAAAAGTAATCAAATTACCAATAAAATTAACGTGACTCACAAGTGTATGAGCCCAGGAGAGAAATACAAGATAATCTGATCAGTCTGGCCTCGCCATCCATAATTTTTCAGGGAATGCCTAATTGTCATTCAATAATTAACAGATCAACAGATTAACCCCAGCCTTGAAAGTCCGGAGCCCTGGAACTACAGGTCTGGTTCAACAGGTGCCTCTTAAGGACCTTTAAAAACCAATGTATTCGAAATAGGGTGGTGGCAACCCATGGCAACCTGGTGCCCAGGGTTAGTTGAACAAGGTTCAACTAACCCTGGGCACCAGGTTGCCATGGGGAATAAAAAAAGTTCCTGGCAGCTAGGGTTTTGGGGAACAAGGGGGTAAAAGCTTACCAGGGCTGCCATCATAAATCCTGCAGCCTTTGCTTTCCAGCAGTGTGCATAGTGTTAGAGTGTGTATTTAGATATATATGTGTGTGGTGGAGTGTATGTTGCGGTATGGCATTAGCATGAGTGTGTATATCAGCAAATAGTGTACATTGTGTTAGTGTGTGTATATATGACTGTAGAATGTTAGTGTGTTATTATTTGTTAGCATAAGACATTAGCATGTGTCTGTTACTGTATGGTGTTGGTGTGTGTAAGAATAATAGTTATAATAGCTAAATAGTTAGCCGTAGTCATGCACAGTTTAACTGCAGTACTGTACAGTGGTGCAGCATTGAATAAAGCTGTATTTTATGTTGTATTGCCCCAATACATTATTATTATTATTTATGTATTGTTTTATATAGCGCCATCAAATTCCGTAGCGCTGTACAATGGGTAGACAGGACATAACAAGTAGTATGTAACATAACAAATTGACTAACAGAGACAACAGGTGAGGCGGGCCCTGCTCAAACGAGAATACATATAATTTCACTGCAGACAGGGGTAAATAAATTAAAATAAAAACATTAGTGAAGGGAAAAAAAAGTTGGCTCCTGAATTTTTTGACCGGCTCCTAGATCCAAATAAAATTTGTCGACCTCTGAAGTCAAAAGTCAATACAATTATAATTTATCAAATACATTAAGACATTTTAGAAATATTTAACAATTAATATTTAACTTGCTAAACTAAATAAAAAGATGAAAGGTGCTGATGGCCCCCTTCCTCACTTGGCATAAGGACCCAACGTGATTGCTATGGTTGGATACACTGGACAGGTAGTCTAAGTGGTAAATATTCAGTGGTCCTAAATCCTGCTTCAGTCTGTACCCCATACATTTTAAGTGAGTAAATAAAAGTATGCGCACAAATCATTAACTGAAACTTAAAATGAATTCTATAATTCTACAAACTTATTGAATTTTTGTTCATTCAAGTAGTTTTTATTAATTTAGTTAATGTTTACTTTTAACAATAACTATCGCAGCATGTGACTGCTTAAAATAATGTTGGAATACCAATCAATGTTGTCTTCAAGTGTGATGAAGTACACTGCCAGCAGCTTCTTTGTAGGGCTACCATTGGGGGGTTTTTTCTGTGTACCCAAAAGGAGGAGGAAGATGAGATAATAACTCGACTGCCCCATTAAGTTCCTGCAATTTAACTCAAAAATACTGCCAACTACAACTTACAGGTAACTAAAGGCTTAAAAGAATCATTTTACATTCCTGTGTTCAAGATGTGTCATTTGGTGTATAACCTTCTTTGTGATGAGGTATTTTGTTGAGTCATTTGTTCCCATCATTCATATCTGCAGCTGTAGTTGGCTTCACGGATCCAGTAGCAGATCTGTGCATGCTTTAGGGGTGTTAGCCGGACTGCTACATTATAGTCCTTTGGCTCACCAGACACTTCCACCCATTGGTGTCCTGAGAATATCCCAATCACCTTCCTCTCCCACCGACCGTTATGCCTCAGCCGACCATAGACACCTGAGCCACTGGCACCTGGGCGTGCGTCACAGTGTTGATAAAGCAGGTGCGCTGTCTGCTGCTTCACTCGACATGAGCGGTAAACCAGTTCTCCCGGGCGATCGCTGTCAAAGCCTGAGAAATGCACCCGTCCACCAGCCAACTCCTGCACTGGTGGTGATGCTGCAATTTTCATGGGAAGCTGTGACTGGGCCCGGCGGAGTTCCAAAAGAGCGTAATCATAATCCATGCTGAGTTCTGCTGGAGCCCCTATCCAGCCACTGGGAATTCGAGTGCTTTTGACACGCACCCAACGCAAAGAGGGACGCCGTCCTGGGTGCAAAAAACCAACGCGCAGTTTGCGTGCACCTTGTACATAGTCTTGTCCATCGTGGATGCAGTGGGCAGCCGTTAAGACGTGGCGTTCAGTTACCAGCACTCCAGTGCAGCCTGTGGACACACGCACAGCTGCCGCAAAAGGGACATCTCTCAAGAATCTACGGCTGCGGATAGAAAATCGAACATCTGGACCATAGATTTGCCTACGAGATCTTAAAGAGCGTTTTTTATTTTCCAACAGCCTGTTACCACCACTCTGCACGTGTATGGTCAGTGTAGTGAGTGTGCGGCTCCCGTTGGGAAATGTGGTCTCGTAGTCCATTTGATCACCTTGCTCTGCCAGATAATCTCCTTGGACACATTCCTCTGTGCAAACTGTGCTCAACTCCGGAGTGCCAAGGGCTGTGAAATGTGATGGCGTTAAAGAGAGTGTCATTTGAGGGATCACTTCTGGGGTTGTGATGTATGAAGATGTCACAGACTTAAGTACCCAGGAAATGAATGCGAGGTACAAGACCCCAGGGACCATCTTATTAATATGACTGCAGAAAAAATGAAGATCAGAGAGTAAACACTTAGCTGTCATCGTAAAGTGCAACTTGAAAGACCCCCACCCTACACACACACACACACACACACACACACACACACACACACACATACACACAGTTATAACACATAATGCTTGCCTTGCATCACTTGGCCAAAACGCTTGTGCCTGTGGCTCTCATTAACATCTGCATTGCTTTTTATTGCCTGGCACTCAATACATCAGATATAGCACAATTGTTTTTTTTATTTTTCATAAAACTTAGGATCAGACACTAGTTTAGTATTGTGAAGGACATTGGAAATGCCTTTTTACATAGTGGGTTTCTCCACTAAATGTTTCCAGTTGTGGTCCCAACTTGCTCAATTACTAGAGAGAGATTCTAGTGCTATCAACTGTTATGGAGCCTCACCTAAAGATGTATCACCTACTAAGTTATAGTAGAGAACATAATTTCTCAGTATGTTGTTGAATCAGTATTTCCTTCTAAGCTAAAGGAGGAATTCTTAGATTTAAAATGTTATGGGTTCCCGCCGTAGGCTCCAGTTTATATTTGCCTCTCCCTCACCTTCTGTATTCATCCTGAATACTTGTTTCACAGACACCTTTTGTAAAGTAGAATGTGGATTCTCTCTGGATTCCTACAGACAATGACACGTTTGTGAACCAACAATGGTCCCAAAGTCATCCCAGCCCCCAGAAAACAGACAGAATTACCCTGAACAAATATCCTAGCCAGCTTTCTTTACAGCGTACATGCATTTAACCTTTCTCGGAATTGTAGTTTTAGTAACTAGTATATCGTTACATTCAGATTACACAAAATAATAATTTTGCAGCTTTGACCAGTTTTATGATCCTAGCAATTTCTACTGTTTTATCTTTCCATTTAACTCGCCTGTTCCTCTCTTCTTGGCACATTCTGAATAATGTCTGCTCGTGCTTTGTGTTAATGAAAAAATAAAAAGGCGATTACAATTTGAAAAACTACTACATGTACCATATTTTAGGACAGTTAAGAGGATGGTGCGCTGCCCCGTGGAGCCTCACCAAGAAAGAATGCATATTAAGGTAGTTTATCTCTTGGAGCTGACTGTGAGTATAGCGTGCATGCGCAGGAGATGTGTTAGGCTGAAAACATCACTTTGAAGCCACAAAGCTTCAATGTATAGGGGGGTTTTTGGTGACCCCCCCCCATGAAAAACTGGAAGAATTGAGTGAAGCAATGATGTTTCAATTGCTTCAATTTGTTACAAGGGGGTTAAATTCAGCAAAGTAAGTGGAACATCACTTTTAAGAATACGGCGCTGAGATTGTCTTTTGCTCAAAGATCAATTCGAATTTTAGTAAGTCAAACATTCTGCACTTATTATGTAAACCACTTACTTGTTTTTAAGACCTCTTGTTTTTTGCAGCTCTACAATCAGATAGAAGCGATCCATTCCGCAACAATTTATCTTATTTCCATTTTTGTTTATAGAAATGCAGTGAGATTACAACAGTTTGTTTGGGAGCTCATTGGAGACTATTGTGTCACTGTGTTGTGACGTTTACAGTTATGTCATCGTTTATATCTGCTAAACAAAAGTTCTGTAACAATGCAAAACTAAGTGCATGGTATCTTATGTCCGCTCGATAAATGGCTACAGTGACTACATAACCTTTAAGGATGTCTTCAGAAATTCTCCCTTCTCTGTTTTATTTAGTGCCTACTCAGCCCTCACGTTGCTTTACCAAGCAATGCATGCACTCACTGTCAGCTGGTTATGTCCTTAGTGTGGACAACTGAGGCTTCCTGCATTTCCATCTGAAGCATAGTGCCTACCAATGAACTGCTGGTTTTTTTTTTACACTTACATTTGCTGTTGAGAAAGTAAGGCTTTTGGGTACTTACGTGTTCACTTAAATACTGAATTGAATTTTTATTATTATTATTACTATACCGGATCCCCCGTCAGTCAATGGTCAATTACCAACTTTAAGGTAGCACATCTTGACTATGACCTTCTAAAATCCTGACTCCCCAAAAAGCCTGTGACTACACTAGATTCTCGTAATCTCATCTGATTTTAAGCTGAAGTAAAGCACCAAGTCCCCTAACCTATTCCCCACCTTAACGTTGGCAGAGTTTCTTCAAACATGATTTCACAAGTCAAGCTTACCTAAGCTTAGGAGTTTTCTAACGTGGAGTTTTCTGCTAGTGAAAGCTGCTTCCACTTGCTTTCCGCAAGTGCCTGCTGTGTCACTTAACACTCCCTGCGCACACCTTCCGGCAGCCTGTGTTTAAAGAGGGGGGGGAGTGGATGAAGCGTCTCCGACAAGCTCTTGCATGAAATGGAATGCTGCACACTGAAGGGGGGTATGTTAGAGAAAGACTGTATTCACCTATAAAATGTCACCTGGCATTGTCGGAATTAGGAAATTCTTTCAAGGGGGCAACAGGTGTCTTACAGTGTCAGGAGTCTAAATATGTTTTTCGCTAACAAGACTTCCAGGACTCCTTGTTATAATGTGTGTGTGTGTGTGCATTTATATGTATACTGTGCAAAGTTTTAGGCAGGTATGAAAGAAATTCTGTATAATAATGCTTTCAAAAATCAACATGCTAATATTTTATTTTTATAGTTTAACTAAATGTGAGTGAACTGAAGAAAAATCTAAATCAAATCATTATTTCATGTGACCACCCTATGGCTTCAAAATGACATCAATTTTCTAAGTACATTTCCATACAGTTTAAGGTACTCTGCAGGTAAGTCGTTTCAAATATCTTGAAGGACTGACCACAGTTCTTCTGCGGATTTAGGCAGCCTCAATTACTTCTTTCTCTTCATGTAATCCCAGACAGACTCAGGGCTCTGGTGAGACCATACTATCGCTTCCATCCATCTTCCGCGTAAAGAACAAGGAGTCCTGGAAGCTATAGTATGGTCCCCCCAGAGCCCTGAGTCTGTCTGGAGGGGACTATAGTATAGCTGAAGATGGCACCTCGGAACATCTTCTGATCTTCAGGTAGCTGTTCATCAAGTGAAGAATCTGATGAGGAAGCTGGTTTTCCCTCTCAAGGATTAAAGTCCATGAAAGTGGAGAACCACAAACCCCTTTCAGAATAAAGGTTTTCCAGTTTTGCCCAAATTAACAGATTTCATACAGCGTGAATGGAAAAATGTCCAAAACATTTTAAGCAAGTATTCAAGTGGATGCTCAAATTCCTTAATTGTCCGAGAAGACCACTATTCCAATTGGGGAAGTTGCTGGACTAAAAGATCCCACGGATAAATGAGCTAAAACATCATGCAGTCGTTTGTTTCAATATGCAGGTTTTCAGTGCAAAGAGTCGCTTCCAGGGTCGGCAGTGGCTAGAGCTCAAGGCTGTTGGATACAAGCGCTGGAAGATTGCCTCCCAGAGGATACGGATAAAGATATACTACACCTTATTAGGAATTTAAAATTGCTCATCATCTTTATGTCAGATAACTTGAGGTTCTCCTCCTTTGTATCTGCCTGTAATATGGGTATTTCATCGGTAGCTAGAAGGGCTCTGTGGCTAAGATCCTGGACTGCGGATTCAGCATCCAAGGCATCCTTATGTGAGCTTGCCTTTTGAAAGACAAATTATTCGGGGCACCCCTAAAAGAGCTTATCAAACAAATGTCTGATACAAAATGTGCACTTCCTCAAGATAAGAAACTCAAGTGGAACAGATACCACCCATGCATAGGTTTGTCAGGTTGTTTGGGAGGTAAAATGCCACATTTGGGTAGTGCGCATTTAACTTGGAACTTTGGCATCTGGTCCTTCTGCCACCATGTCCTATTTGGGACATATTTGCCACCAATTCAGTTTACCCTATCAAATCATAAATTTATTTATTTTTGAATCGAGACACCCCCAGGGCATTTCAAATGCTGATGTTTTAACTCTTTCCATGCCAGGATTTTTGGGAAGATACAGCCCCAATTTGAGAACTTGCTCAATTTTAAAAAATGTTTTGACAATTTCTTCTTAACTGGATGGTCTCCCTTTATAATATTATGGTGACATCACTTTTATTGTGTTTTTGGTAGTGGCTGCAATACCTAGACCTCTGGAATGGGGGCCCTATTTTTGTGTGTTGCTGAATGCCCCGCTGTCAAGGCATTGCAGAAACACCAGCTGAGCGAAGAAATCAATCATTTATCGCTTTCTGTGCTCCCTTAACCTCATGACGTGCATAGCATATCAGTTGTCATGAAGGGATTAAAGTACAGTGTGAGCAGGTTAATCTGAAATTTTTGAAATGGTGGGAAAAAAACTATTTTTGTCACCGATTGGCTACTTGATCCCTGCCGCCTGCTTTCCCAGAGCCAGCACTCGCGCTCAAAGGGGCAAATGAAACTTAATTTTTATTTCTATATTTTTAAACTTTTTAGTTTTTTTTACTAGAACGAAATTCAAATCTAGCCTATTATATACACCATGGTATATGCATTTGTCCTCCTTGGCACATTTATACTCTACCTAGCATATGATTTTAGTATGCCAGTGCATTAAAAACCAAACATTTTGGCTAGCATTTATACTATAAAACATACATTGATTAAAAAAAGATACTATATTAAAGTTATTTACAAAAATTTATTGTACAAAAGCAACACAGAAATACAGATATTGCTCCTAAATATACAGTCTAAAAACTAACATCAAATTTAAAAGCCGAACATCTATATAAATATATATACTGGTACGATCGGTACAGGAATTAAATACATCATAGGAGCATATACGTTAATCTTACGGACACTTGAGATAAGTGCACTATTAAAGACCCACATTACACATTATGTAAACTTTATGTAACATGTATCAAATGTTGCTATATGCATCCAGATTATCCTACCCATAAATTAGACTTAAAACCCCATGGGGTTTATTAATGTGAATTTTATTTATTACCATATTTCCCCATGTATAAGACGCACCTTTTTTTTTGAAAAATTTGGGGTCTAATACAGTGGTGGTAGATTTTTTTTATTTTATTTTTCTTTTACTAAAAAGGGGACCGGAAAGGGGACCTGCTGCTTACCTGTGTTGCTCAGCAGCGTCTCTTGATCCATCGCAGCTGCACAGGAACCCAGTGGAGTCATGTGAATGCACATCGCATCACATGACTCCGCTCAGCAGCAGAAGATCTGCAGTTCAGGTAAGGTAGGGGAGTAAATGAATGAATGTGCGTGTTATCATGGATTCGTGTGTAGGGGGCACAGGGAGGCTGAAAGTGATATGCATGTACTGGCTGCCTGAGCATGATAGGAGTGTGATTGCTAACAATTAGTAGCAGCTAACATCAATCACACTCATAGCATGCCCAGGCAGCCAGTACAATAACTTTATGTAATTTTTTTTTTTTTTAATTTCGGCCCCCAAAATTAAGGTGCTTCTTATACTTGGGGAAATACGGTAATGTGTCTCTTTAAGCATATTAATGTGTGGCATTTCACACATTCCATAATCTGCCAAAGTAACAGCAAATGTTCAAACTACCCAGTCTGCATTCAAGTTTCTTCTAAGGAGTTTCTGGGCAAATGATGTTAGAAGAACAGATTCACCATGTCACAACACAAAAACGTAACATTTTTTGTCCTCCAAGCCTCTTGGACACTTGGATAATACAGAATACATATGAAACTAAGAAAAGCCATGCATTTGGAGTGATTAGTTGAAAAGTTTATACTTCTCGTTTACACTCAGGTGAACTCACATATTCCAAACAAGGCCTAGGGGAGCCTCGGTTTCTCATTACCAATGGCAGATTTGTTGGGAAGGTTTGTTACGTGTCGGTCTGTACATAGGTGGCATGTCACAGCACCCAGAACAGAGGTGCCTGTTAGAGGTTGGCCTTGGGGGATGGCTACCATAAATAACACAACTATAAAGCTACAAGGATAGACACCGGGAAATAGATAACACATGGAAATGGATAACACATGGAAAGAAATTGGATGACAATGAGGAGAAAGGAGTGAATGTATAGAAGGGTGGAATGGCATGAGCAGTCAGTCACATATGGATTTAAAAAGAGCACTTCATGTCTTACAAGTGTAATATAAAAAAAAAAACAAAAAAACACACATATAGTATAGTTATTCATGGTAATTCAAAATGACAGCTGTAGCCTTGGGCATTTAATTTTTTTAGGGGGGGGGTGGTGGTATGTGTTTGTATGGCCAGAGTGTCAGCTTTCTGTATTCACAAACCTGTCCTCTATACTCTCAAAATTAAAATTACAGTAGGGCCAAATTTTAAATGGCATGAAATGCACTCCCTGTCCATATGCGACACTACTTTCTTCTAAACTAAACACACAATATTTACACGCAACATTCAGATGCTCTTGGTAACTGCACAAAAGTAACTTCATATAACTTTAAATTATCCTTTTGTTTTACCCTTCATTTTGCCAATCCTGGGCTTTTCTCTCCTTAGCGTTGTGATTCCCCTTTTATTGTAAATTGTAAACTGAAAAAATGGACATTTATGAGAGTTTCTCAAGTTCACAGACAGATCACAATGCCATGACTGGTAAACCCAACAGTAAAACGGTTTCCTAATACAGAGATAGTTTGCTATTTTTGGCACCTAAAATAGGAACATTTCCTAAATCACTATTCATTGTAATCCTGAAATTACTGCTCCTTACACAATTGCATTTTAATTCCAGCAGCAACAATACCCACTGATAAATACATTAAAAATACCCAGGCATTCATTCCGAGCACTGAAAGGATCCAATGACTAAACTGTAAACTTAGGGGAGAAGAACCGCAACATGATAAACCATCAGATTTTAAAAAAATAAATACATTTTTAAAAAAGGCCGGAAGTGATTTAATCCTGTAACCCATCTCCTTTCCTTATATTCCTCATTGCCTCGCTTGGCTTCTGTTCAATGTGCACATTTTGTCGTTTTCCAGTTATTCAGAGCTAGATGCTTGGTCATCAGACAAAGGTTGCTGAAGGGTCTTTGGAGTCAGGGCTGAGGAAAGTGTTGGGGTTCTTATCCACTTTATTGTCATTTCCTGCGGATCCCCTTTCCTCCACGCTATTGCGAATACCATAGAAGAAGTAGATCAGAAACCCTACGAAACAGAGAAAATCTATGATGATCCAAAAGTAGAGGAACTTGGATAACACTCAGGTTAAATACAAATGATGGTTATATAGTATTTCAATAAATACCAATGAACATTTTGAAAGGTGGCTTTTGGTGTCTCTTAGACTTTCAAAGTCACCTATAGGGTTAACAGGCAACGGTGCTTTCAGAGGATCAGTTTTACAGAATTTATGATTTGACGAATACATTCTGTATTGATTCCAAAGAAAGTCTATACCTTGTTATTGTGCATCAGTCTAGGGCTATTCTGTTTAAAAATCAAATTTACCTATGGCCATCCACACCCCGAATCGTGCCCAGGTTCCAGCTTCCAGTTGCATCATGAAATAAATGTTGACAAATACACTGAAGACAGGCAACAAAGGGAGAGCGGGTACCTGCAGTAAAACACAAGCCAACAACTGTTGTATAAACTGCACCAAATTTAAATCTATCATTTAGTGTTTTAGTGAATACTGGAAGGACCTGGAGCATAGAGTTCACTGTCATACAAGATTGCCTTGGTCGTTGTCCAAATTGATTTCAATTATAGTTTTGCCTCTTGCGATATCTCACATTCAGCAAGCAAATATTTGAAGCAGTATTTATTTATAATATTTATTTATTATATTCTGCATTCTAGAATGTAATGCTGAAGAAACGTTACCAGCGTAATATTTTAACTTTCAGATGTCAAGTCATGAGAACGGGATGCATGGGCTAAACTCACTTTGAAAGATAAACGAGCGCTGCTTTCAGGCTGTCTCCAGATCACCAGGGTTATCGCGACACTTAACACAGACAAGATGACACACAGCGATATCCAGAGTGCGTTGCCACTGAGAAGGTCCTCTAGCTTCAGGGCCAGGATGAGACATAAGACCACAAATATAATTGCTAAAAAAAAGACATACAAGAGTATTGTTAAAAGTCAACAAACACCCCCAGATGAGGCAAAACGTATATTTAAATCCCCATTTACCCCACAGATGACGGACACTTACATATCACAGAAACACTGCCATATACAATACGTCCAGACATCCGAGTGGGGTAGCTACGGCTTGGCACCAGAAGATGTCTAATATGGAATGGTTCTTCTCTCTCTGTAGTTGAAGGGTCCTTAAGATCACCTGACAATTTTTCGGCTTCAAATTCACTTAGCCTCACCATTTCCGTGTTCTTGGATGGAGAACCCAATTGATCAGGTTGGTATCTGGTTAAAGAATAGATAGTATAAACCAAGGCTCCTGAATTTTGTATATCAAAAGGACAAATTAAGCCTTTAGCATCAAAACTGAAACCGAGGACACCAAATGTAATGCTCACCTTAGAATAACCACACACGCTGCCACAAGAGTGTATGCAAGTAAAGTACCAATAGACATTAACTCCACCAGAACGTTCAGCTCAAAGAGAAAGGCCATGATAGCTGCAAAGAAAGAATGGTTTCTATATGAATGAATAGTTCACATCACTTGGCAGTTAGCTGGTACAGATTATTATTATTAGTGCCATGGCAGTTGTTACGTACTGAAAATGGTGATGTAGTTTATAAATAAGATTTGGCCAGCATTGCGAAACAATTAGGATACTTACTATATAACCTAGGAACTATCTAGAAACCAAATGTCACATAGAAAGCAGCAAGAACTACCTTAAACCTCCATGGGGGAAGAAAGAGCAACAAAAAGGATAACCATTTCATAGTTTGTGGAAGCTCTACACACAAATGACTTTTATTCATTGGTGTTTGTAGTGATAATTCTATAGATCCTCACCTGAAACGATCCCCGAAACAATGGTGGCAATCAGCGGGGTCTTGGTCCTCTTGTTCACGCTTGCAAGAAACTTAAAGAGCAAACCGTCCTCAGCCATAGCATAAATCACTCGGGGCATTGGAAACATGGATCCCAGTAGACTGCAGAGAGAGCAATAAGGTAATGAGACAGCAGCCACAATGAAACATACTCTGCATATATATATATATATATATATATATATATATATATTATCCCAATACATCATCACTGATGGAAACTTATGAAAGATTTCAAACTATAGATTCCATCAATGGTTTCATGAGGGCGAATATAAGAATACATTTCAAATTAATCACAGTTTGTATTTCTGATCAGACATGGTCTTGGGTGTATTGGTCTCTGCTATTGCCTAATGGGTATTTAAAACAGCAATAGATCATGATCAACATTCATGGAAAAAGCAGGTGCAAAGCTACCTTTCCAACCAAGAAACAGTATATACCTGGTAGAAAGGGCACAAAGGGACCCAATGGCTACAACGTAGCGGGCAGGTTCCCAGCCCACATGTTTAAAGGCTTCAGGAAGAGGGCTTTCTTTGTTCAACAGGTAATACGGCATCATCAGAGTGAGCGCTGCAGATACGCCAAAGTACGCCACAAAACACACAAGGAGCGAAACGATGATACCAATAGGTATTGAACGCTGGGGATTTTTGGCCTCTTCTCCTGTAATGTATAGATAATTCATATTTAGGTAAATTGCAAGAACAAAATCCCATTAAGAATATCTACATTAAACATGCAAAATATGTATTTACAGTAATAAGAGTATGAATAAAGAGGCAGCATTTAGATTTTATTTATTTTTTATAATCCATAAAAAGCACACTTACTAGTATTTCATAATTACTTTAGCCCTAAACAACTAATTGGTCTGCATCTAAAAGACCCAATGTCGGCTTGAAAGGGTGGGCAGCTCTGCAGCGTCCTACTGATGCTAAATACTGCATTGCAAAATATAGTCTATAAATCGCAGACTGTTCCGACATTCTGGACCTTTATGAGTTCTATTATTGTTCTCGCACTTGACATCAGATCTTACAGTACACACGATGTACCCGCTACACATTGCTGGCTTAATAATTTACTAAAAACAATACTATTTGGCAATGCAGTGATAGATTTTTAATATATAAATGTGGCATAAAGCCATAAAACACCATTGATATTGTTTTTGGTACGTGACAAGTAGAGTTTTCATCTTTTTATATGGCCTGGTTTGGGTGGCTGTGTTTGTATGTATTGGTAAAATACAGTATTTATAAATGTAAATGACTTAAAAGATAACGGCAGACGATGCAAAAATGTCCTTCCAACGCAAATGGGGTCTTGCGTATCTCATATGGTAAACAGAGAATGGTAAAAAGTAACAATTGTAGAACAAGTCGTTCATCATAAAAAAAAGTTTACAACAGACTGGACACACACACACGGCCACACGCACGCACACACGCACACGGCCACACACACACCTCTACTAAATACATAAAGAATGAAGAACATGAAGCCTAAGAGGCAAATGTATAAGAGATGTGCAAGTTTCTTCCCCAGTTCATCTAACATTTTAAGTTGCTTGTTTAAGGGTAAAATGTATGTTACCTATATGTGGAAGGGCTAACCTGTCATTTTATTTTTTTACCTTAACTGTGTGTATTATGCATTTAACTATTTAATGTCTGCCCACTTGTTGTGTACTGTCCTTTGGGGGGATGAGTGTTCTACAAAGCGCCCAGTAGCATCCAAAAAAGCTATATATGTGGAGTATATTCATAATATCGAGATGTAGCGGAGGATGCACACCTACCCGTTGTAGCAATACAATCAAATCCCACAAACGCGTAAAAGCAGGCAGCAGCTCCAGAAACAATTCCACTGAACCCAAACGGCGAGAAGCCCCCAGAGCCAAAACTTTCTAAACTGGAAAACAATCAAAAGAAAGAAAACATTACAAAAAAATAGAAAAAATTACAAAACACAGACGTATCCAGCTGTACTTGTTTCCACATCAGTTATAAAATGTTGTGATCGATACATGTTATCACAAATATAATTTGAATGGAAAAGTGCCAGTTTTTGACATATTGCAATGTTATGAGAGTATCGCCAGATCGTGTACACCTACCTGTCAGAGTTGTTTGATGTGTCTGTGGCATTCAGAAAGTCTTCCTTTGTGAGGCTCCAGTTCTTAATGTCGCCTTTCACAAATCCAGCCAGGATAACAAAACCCAAGACCAGCAGATTAATCGCAGTGAAGATTTTATTGACCAGAGCAGACTCGCTCACACCAAACGCTAGAAGAGCTGCCGGGGGAGGGAAAGACATGCAGAATATCTGTTATAAACTAATAAAATCAAAAAACTAAAATAAATATAAAATATCTCAATAATGTCGTGCAACCTTAAAAGACATGTTCCACTTTGCTTTTAAGCTTTGAGAAGCTACAGTGAGAAAAAGACTGTAAATTGTAAAGTGTTACACTTGGCCACTTTCCCAAATGCCAACAGTGCCAGAAATAAAAAGGCCACTGAAAATATAAACACTTGCCTTCAGTGCCGACTGCCTCATTTTTTTATAGCGTTCTTATAATTAGGATTACTGACCTGAAATCTAGCGCATGGGAAAAACAAACAGTCATTAGCCTAATGAGGCTATTCTTTCTCGTTATTTATTGCTGAAGAAGCAATTTACAATATATCCAGCCGGTGTATAGTTCAGCACTAACAGCCAACCGGAGAATTCAAACACAGAAAAAGGCAGATATACGTACAATATGGCAGCGTAAAAAAAAAATACAGTCGCGGGCTAAGGACGCACCTGTGAGCAGAAGAACTAGAAGTAGAGCAAAAAAATCTGGGTAATCGGCCAAAACGTTCTCGACTTTAATCGATATTTTTTCTTTGAAGAAAATGGAGATGTGATTGCCAATTATATTATCAAACGTGGAGCTCCAAGCCCTTGCTACACTCGCGGTACCTGAAAAAGCACAGAAAGGACAGGGTAGACATTGGCATGAACAGGAGAAATGCTTACATCAATAATGCTACCATTAGTGTTATATTAAGCGCTGCGTAAATTGTTGGCGCTATATAAATAAAATATAATTATAATATTATTATTATTTTCAAGAAACTGTTTTGCCAATAAATTATTGCTCTTTTACTGACCAAATACTAAGCTGTAACTTTTATTGAACACAAAACTGCTTTTAACCAGGAAACCATGCCACACACTCCTTTACACCTCCTCACCAAATGGAGAAGATACAATGAGACATGGTACAGGTAGTCTCGGGTAGCAGTAAGTACCTAGACTCCAAGTTACGTGGGAACATGGGTGTTTGTGTACAAACGGTCATACATACATACATACATATACAGTGAACACCCACTGCACTTATGTCTGGAGATCACAGCTTGTGAGTCACCAAAGACCCATGTTAAGACAAAGCCGAGTTGCGCAATATATCTTGTAAAACAGGGTGGCTCAGCTATTGGCAGGATTTACTAAGTTATCAAGAATGTATGGTTTCTCGACTTCTTAAAGCAAAATATCTGTCTGATTTCAGTGAGCTTAGCATGATTAATCCCTCTCAACACAGGAACACTATATTTTATACTATCGCAGTATTATTTCAGTATGTAAAGGTCACTGTGGAGATCTAAACACAGCGGGCTGTGTAATCACATAAAATAACACTTTATAACTCCAAATCCCCATGTACAATGGGAGGACAGAGTGTCAGATAATAAAACTTACCCAACACATACGAAAGGATGAGGTTCCATCCGGTGGTGAAGGCCCATATCTCTCCTACAGTAACATAGCTGTAGAGGTAAGCAGAACCGGTCTTGGGGACTCTTGCCCCAAACTCTGCATAACATAATCCAGCCAGTACCGAGGAAAGGGCAGCAGCGAGGAAGCAGATGACAATGGAGGGACCGGCCTTATCCTTCGCAACTTCTCCAGCCAGGACATAAACCCCGGCCCCCAGAGTGCTGCCAACTCCCAGGGCAATAAGGTCCAACGTGGTCAGACAACGAGCAAAGCACGTCTCTTCATTGCTAAGGTCCACAACTCTCCTGCGGATTAATTTCTTTCCAAATGTTGCCACTCTATTCTGAGTTACCTTGCCCATTTCTACAGAAACAAATGAAAGAAAGTAGATTAATAATGCTTCTCACACGCAGACGCTGTGTTGGTTGACACAACATTACCGTAATACGGGTCTAAAAAACATAACTACCAAAAGTAGGGCCCATCTGTGCCATAATGAGCCATACAATGTAGAGTGTATAGATACTGTAAGAAGATACGTTTAGTCTGTAAATTTTGGAAGCAAGAAAGCTCATTTTTAGTTTCTGACAGTAATCACCAGTGATCTGTGTTCTGTCAAGAGCTCTGGATATTCATCGTAAAACAGAAAGCAATTCCCCCGCTGAAAATATCGGCTCATACGATAATATGCCAGCTGCCAGCAATCAATAAAATAATTTATGGTGGCTTTGCAATGCTGGATATTAATTTTATGTCAGAGTGTGCAGGTCAGACAATCCATATCACCTAAGAGATGGCCAACATTTTTCCTAATTTTTAGCTTTAGATTTGTAACCATTAAAAGGAAAGGGGAAACATGAAATATTATAAAAAATGACCATTTGTAAACACAAAACCTATTTCTCTAGAAATTCTGAAGAGAGATGGGGGGGCACAGGGATCTGAATTTAAAATTTTCACCATAAAGCTGCACTATGATGTCATGTGTCATACATTGCTTTGCTTATGGTTTCCTTCTGTATCGTAGCAAAGGGATCTGTTAGGAAGGCGACTTTACTCCTGGACGGTTTGACATCAAATTCAGGTTTGCTCCTCTTGTCGTTCCTTCTTAACTGCATTTGCAAACGTTGGAAATTAAGAAAACCAGATGCCTGAACACATGGCCATATTAACCAAGACACAAAGCCCAACTTCCATGCTGCAGATAGCCTGCACCAGACCTCCTGACCGAATTAAAATGTCACATGCGAGAACATTAAAAGGGACGAGCTGAATTGAAAGGGACGGGCATCAGTTGAGCAACATATTTTGCCTCATTGACGTCCTTCATTCATGCAGGGTTTGGTTTATTGGTGGCTACCAGTCTGGTAGAGACTGTCCAGCTACCCAAGCCACAAACTCATTTTCCCCAAAACCCTTATATTCTTTAGCAAACAGTGAAGACGGTCATTTGTGAGTTAAAGGCAGAGATATAGGACACGGGTCTAGTACTTAGTCACCTGCCGGGGGGGGGGGGCTGCGGCTAGGTGACCAAGCAGGTTTTTCCATTTTGCCTTGACTGTCCTAGCAGGTAAGGCTTTCTTTTCATTCATTATACTTCTGAAAATTCTTAATAAACTTTTAGAAACAAAAATGCTGCCTAAGTAAGGTGCTTGGCGCCCTGCTGACAGTCCATCTTCTGGATAACGCATGCACGTTGCTCTTGGCGGAGGCAAACAGCAGTAGATTCCCAAACATATTTGTTTTCTCTCGCTTTCATCGAAATAGAAGCAGCAGTACCATTCTGGCTGATCATATCTTGTTGACAAGAAACAGTAATAAGTGTCATCATTTATGTGCCTACTACACTGCTGCCGGGGGCACGTTATACCAGCTGCCGTCAGTACATTGCATATTTGAAAATTGCAAATTTATGGATGACTTGCTCAGGAAACAAACTTTAGAACAAACATTTATTTTCGATATTATATGTAGAAGAAAGTGCTCTGAAAATGGTCTTAGGTGCACTACAATTTTATAGCTGCCGGTCCAACTAACTGGAAAATGATGCTCTGTAGACTTCTTGGTTTTTTAAACTCAATTACCGGTTGCTCCAAAAGAGGGAACCAGACTGCCCACATCAGCAATAAACCACAGAGACATGAAAAAGGCAAGTGGCTTCTGTTGTGATGATGATAAAGATCATACATAGTAACCATGGTTTTGCACTACTTTGCATTAAACATTGCTCTTTAGACATAACCATGTATCATGGCGAATGCGAATACCGGGTGCGTATTGAAGATATGGCTTCTTTATATAAGGCCAACATACGTATTCTAAAATATGATGGTACATTTTTTTTTATAAAAAGCAGAACACAGCACTTGGGAAATCCCAGGAATAAATGCAAATTATATATATGTACCGTATTGGCTCGGATATAGGCCGCCCCCTTATATAGGCCGCACCCTAAAAGTTTGGTGCTTTTTTAAAGAAAAAGTTTTTTTCTTTAAAAAAAGCACCAAAAAAACATGCTGCCACTGTGCCCCCCCCGAGATATGCTGCCACTCTGTCCTCCCCCCCGAGATATGCTGCCACTCTGTACTCCCCCCCCCGAGATACGCTGCCACTCTGCCCTCCCCCCCCGAGATACGCTGCCACTCTGTCCTCCCCCCCCCCGACTTACCAGAGCAGACTCCCGGGTGTCTTGCGGGGCCGGAGGGGGACATCTATGCAAATCGCGTATAGAACTCCCGGTGCCGGCACTCACCGTATTGCGTAGATGTCTTCCGCCAGCCCCGCAAGACACCCGGGAGTCTTCCCTGGTAAGTCGGGGAGGGGTGGTGGTAAAATGTATCGTGCGGACGCTTAGACAACCTCCCGTGCCGGCACCCCCCGTGAGAAGTGCTGGCAGGGGAGGCTGTCTGAGCGTATCAGACAGTAGGATACAGGTCCCCTGCACCACTGCGGGAGATCTGTATCCTAACCCCGCTGCCTGCCCGGCGCCCGGGACTGCATGTCCCGGGTGTCGGGCGCTAGACCCCGAATATAGGCCGCACCCCCACTTTAAAGACTTAAAGTGGGGGAAAAAAGTGCGGCCTATATTCGGGCCAATACGGTGTGTGTATATATATATATATATATATATATAGATATATATTATATACACATTTATATAAACACATACATACATACATATATATACACACACATGTATGTATGTATGTATGTATGTATGTGTATATATATATATATATATATATATATATAAGTTTATTACAAACTCTGCAGATACCCCTCTCCCCAGACGCCTACAAAAGCTACTTAAACCCTCCATCCGGCTTCTATATTGTACGTACGTTAAACTTCATGAATTTGTGGCATGTAGACTTCTCCAGCACAAACCTGTAAAGCGTACCTATTCTGAGACTGGGACAGCAGTATGCAGGTGGGGTCAACTATAATGTTTTCCGTTGCCCCAAGGCAACATTTAATAAATGCTATACAAATGTTTGAAAGCAATATATATAACAAGTGTGCTCCTAAACTGCAAAGGGAAACATTTTGTTTGGGAAACCGTGTTTTTAGGCATTAGAAAACTAAAAACAACAAATAAGTATCCTGTATATTTGCAGCATTATATTTAAACAAGTGGAACGCTGGATAACATTACCACCGGTATTACAGTTCTGCAAGACGAATTATTAAAATAATATAAATATATATATATTTATATCTTATTCAGATCTTGTGAACCTCAGGCCACTTCCCTGACTCCTGAGAAAAGAATACTTGGTCAGCGGCTCGAATTCTGCAGTTCTGCAAAACTGTTACATTAGCTGTTTGGTATAAAAATTTGGAAGCCAAAACGCTGAACATTAATTTGTAAATGTGTAACAAGCGTGTGCTCCGTAATACATGGGATTCCCTTTACCCCCTGAAGTGTTCGCACTTTAGGATGGTTGGCGCCTTTTTTGGTAACCCCTGCTACTGCCCTGCGGAGTCAGGGAGATAAAGCTATTTGTGGAGAGCACAGCGGGGGGGAATCGTACAAATCCAGTTTCCTCCAGTTCGAGGCATTTGCATCTGCTGAAGTTAGTGAATGACAAGAATCCCTGGTAGTTGTTCCAAACGGCAACTCCAGGCAGAGGCAATTAGCCACATTACTCTAATGAGGGGGAAGAACCGACCGGAAAAACAAGATCCTATATGGTTAAAAAAAATGGAAACTTTTATTCCATATCAAACCATTGACATATTTAGATCATAAAAATGATTTCACTTCATGAATACCAAGGTGTTTTGTAATTTAAAAGTTGTAAATCTAAAATTGAACGGATAATGTGTCCTTCGATACGAGTATTTTAACATTACAGCATGGACACAGCTAAATAGTAAATGTTTAAATGTATTCCCCAAAAATGATTCCCGAGGAATAACATACTCTGCTCCTTAATAATTCCCTCAGTAGAAAGATACGGCTCTCAATTAACGCACCATGTAGCTAAACCTACTTAGCGATAAGAAAGAGCTCAAACAGAAATGTAAAAATAAATTAAAAAGCAGATCCACAGGCCAAGTCCAGTATCCATGGCAACATGATCTTCAGTGATAAGAGACAGGATGAGACGTCAGGGAACTTCCAGAAAACAGAGGTTTATTCACTAAATGAGTGATTTTCTGAAGTTTTGTGTTTAAGGACCACTCCACTCCAAACGCAATAGGCTCTTTACCTAATTTAGTGTTTAATCTTAATCTGTAATTCCTTCTGCAAGACGTGCTGCATACATCGCTGGTGCCATATAAATAAAAGATGGCTATACTCTATTATGTAAAGCAAATAAACGTTAGTATTCAATGTCATTCTTTCCTTCTAGATTTAATCATTTAGGAAAGTTAATTTACCCGTCTTTGGATTTTTGTGGCAACGACCTATCAGTGCCCTCCTGTGCGTCGCATTCCCAGGAAAATATTGGACCCCCCCCTCCAAAAAAAAGTACATCATTCTGTACCAACCACAATAATCAAAACATAAAGCACAAATTGATTCATAAACTGACTTTTATATTATATTTAAACGTATATACATTATTTAGAATGTGCCCATTTTTCCTTAATCCTGACTATTGTCGGAGCACAACCTTAAAACAATAAGGGGGTATTGTTTATTTGATCAGTTTCTTCTAACGCTGCGCTGTCACATTTTCACAAGATACCCTTGGCCTGCATAACATAAAAGGAAAAAAAAGAAAAAAAGATGATACTATTCATGCATGCCGTTCAGGACAGGCCCGACTGTCACCGTGTCCTCTGTGACAAGTGACAGGGTCAAGCTCCAGGTAAAGCCAGTTAATGAACCTTGAAAGGAAGGATTGACAATAAACAGACATGCTGGAATGGCGAGGATTCAGGTGGACCTGCAGGCATGCTCCTTGTGTGTTTTTTTTTTATTTATTCTTTTAAACCAAACATTACATCAAATTATCAGCAGTTAAAACGAGTGAAGTGCACTTTTGTAGACTCTAAGACCCACCAGGGATTAAAACCAAGTAGCAGAACTAATCTTGGTTGCAGCTTGGATTGGGTAACATGCGGGGACTGATACTTCAATTATCAGATAAAAGTGCCATCAATGAACTTATTACATAAAAAAAAACAAAATCCCTAATGATCTTATACTTTATCCCTCAGCAGATCCATCAAACAAAAAACCTCAAGCAAGCCGTGGGCAAGTAGGAACGAAGGCAACATGTAGTGGTCTTGTCCCAGGAATTATCACATTCTGGAATTCTCTCTATGAAATAATCATCAAAGAGCATTTTCTTTTTTGTATTCCACTCAGGTTATAACCTCTTTATGGCACACTAACTTTATGCATTCTATTTCCTGAAATGCATTGTTCAAATAAAAAAAAAACCCAGATGACTGTCCACCATTGCGGCAGTATGAAGTGCATTGGGAGGTCTTGGCATCATTTCCAGGGAGTGCACAGGTTTTTCAATCTGTTAGGAGAGGACGTTCACCAACCTGACCAAGAGTGAGCTGATTACTAAAGAAAACTCCTTTCGTGGTTGGATCCAAGTGTTTGTGGGTATAAGGTCAAACTATTTTTTCGCATTTCACTCAATGCGACTTCCGAGGAGTGGCTGTTTTGACGCCGCTGCTGTTCTTCCCTTACATTCAGTCCTAATCTCAACAACGTGATAACTCTTACTACTTGTGCTTTTACGCGATTGTATTCTTCAACATTGATCCGGTGAGTTTCTCCAGCAGTTTGAATCATGATGGTCAGAGCGAGAAGAAAAAAAATAAAAAAAAAATGAACAAAAAAAAAATAATCACATTGCATTCTCTACATCATATTTTTTTGTATCACTTAAACATTCTTTTGAGTTTGAGTGAATATATCTGTTTGAATCAAAGCTTTTATAAAAAAAAATAGTATTAATAACTTGATTATGTATTTATACAAATGTTTGGTGGTTTTCTTCTTCTTCTAATCTTCTGGAAGAGTTGCCCCCTCATAGTTATTGTATTTAGGCTGCACTTAATCAAGTTATCGATACGATTCTTTAATAAAAATGGTAATTTAATTAGAGAATGCAATGTGATTTTTTTTGTCTTTTCTTATCTCTCTAATCGTCATGGTTGAAATAACGGAGCGCCGGCGTGACATGACCTTCCAGCGCTCCAAACCAGGAGCCACTGCAGAAGTGCTTCACATTCCGGGGCCTCTGACTGAGCGGAGAGTTGTCTATGCACATCGTGCAGACGTTCACTGGCTGCCAGAGAGAAGCATTCCTCGCAGCGCTGCAGGGGACCTGGATCCTTCTCTCTGGCAGCCTGTAAACATCTGTGTGATTTTTTCTTTTTTTTCAACAATATATTAATGCAAATGTCATCATTCGGCCTCACAATTAATCTTTAATGGCATTTTTCCCTTCAGACCCGATAACTGAAAAAAAACAGGTTCTGGTAAGTGAAATATGTCCATAGCTAAATGTTAGAAGTGTTGCCAGACATAATTAAGCAGTGCTTGGCACAACAAGAAGTTTCTATGGAACCCCTATGTAATGTTCTAACTGTCTTGATTGTCTTCAGCCATGGTCCTCACACAAACATAGCATCGAGTACAAGGTACACAAGAGATTGCAGGTTCTTAATTTATGGATTCTCAATTTTCAGTTGACTGCTGGATTTATTATACTCTGGTACATTTCTGTAGCGGATAATTTGTTTCTTTTATGAGGACTACAGCCATATACCCGAGCGTCTCTCTATACAGCAGCTGTTGGCATTCAGGCAGCACTGTATTAGATGCTTCAAGAAAATTTGGAATAAGATGTGTTTAGAAACCAAGTGTCAGACAAAAAAAATCATATTGATAAAGGCAACATCAAGTCCGGTGCAAAATGCCAACTGCTGAGCTCTTCTATGGCAGCTGCTCCACACTGAGCACTTTTCTATAATTACTCTCTTTTGTAAGGCCCAAGGTGTTGCTTCTATCTGAACAGGTTAACTCCAACATCCTATTTGGGGTATAGGGTTCCTGGTACTCCTGACATGGAAGGGGTTAACAATCAGCTCCTTAGAATCAGATCTATATCTTCGCCTTACAAAATTGAAGATGCACTGGGGGTCTTCTATTTCTCCTAAATATATGGGGGGGGGCTACAATTACTATACCAGGAATATAATTTAAAGAGGGACAGACATTTCCACTGGAGAAGCAGATGATAAATTGGATGTCCTCAGTCATCTACAGCAGTAATGAGACCAGATCCACGCTGGACGGTTTCTGGTTAGATTGGGGCTTCGGGGAAAGGAGGAGGCAATCTGTGCAAAGACTGGAGGGATTGAACCATAAATCTCCATTAAGGCCATTCTGGTTATTCAACAGGAAGGGGAAAAAAAGCCGTGGAGGCAGCAGCCGGCCGGTCCCGGGGACACAGAAGAGCTAAAATCGTTCTGTATGGGCGACTCACACCAAACACAGCCTGGGGAGGAAACGCCATCACACCAGATCACACACTGCCGAGGATCAAGCCTCTCCATATGTTCTTCCAGCAAGTTAACGCATAGTTACCACGAAGTCACGAAACGTTCCGACTCGGCGACCATGTGCTGCTCTATGAATAAACCCTTTGAAATACATTTCAAAGAACCCCCCTTGCGTTGCCGTGCGGGCTATCACACTTTTTAACAGACATTAATTATCAGCGATGTAACTAATAATCCGACACCATAACGAGCAGATGCTTAGAAATCAGACCCACCAGTAACGTTTCCTTAACGGGATTTCGACCGTCAGCTGGTCGGTATTTGTACCGATTTATCTACGTAGCTACTTACCGCCGGTAGTCTCGCTTGATTACAACGCACGGATGATGTCCTTTGTCGCCGATCCCCACTCGTTTCCCGCTCAGGTCTGGCACCGAAATGAGAGAACCGGCAGCAGAGGGATTACCGAAGTGACCGAGGCTGGGAGGGAGGCTCTTTGACGTCAGAGGCAAAACGCTGGGTGGAGGGAGTTTCGGAAAGAGTGATTAGGTGACAGGGGCATGTGCGGGGGCAAACACCGACTTTACATAGCGTTAAAGTGACTGCTAGAGCTTCTTTGGGGCACTTGGCTTCTTATTGTAGTTATAAATAGACCCTCAATCCATTGTACTGGGAAGTCAACTAATATTTCTGTATGCAAAATATAACTTGATCCACGTCAATCACCCACCCTCGGTAAACACTGGGGCACAGAGCAGATCGGCGAACCCTGGGGCACAGGCGTCGGGCACAGAGCAGATCGGCGAACTCTGGGGCACAGGCGCCGGGCACAGATCGGCGTTACATCTGCTCATCTTTAAAACAAAGTTATAGACGCAACCGTGTCAGGTGGCTCCACGTGTGCAGCAGCCCCAGTGTTACAGTCAGTGTGTAAATGTTACATGTAAGAGAAGCAGCCGCTTAACGATACGAGGATCGTGTATTCAAATGATGGTAAAGATAAACATTACGGGGTATGATTGCTGATGTGGTTACAAAGCGATTCCCTTCCGCAACAGGAGGAGGGGTAGGGGGAGCAGTTCAAACGCTCAAGTGATGACAGTGGTTAGGAGCATTGCATCATGTAACGCCGGTATTTACCCGCGACACTCCCTCCTATTATTGCATCATGGACAGGAAGGCTTTACTACAGGGCACAAAAGAGCGGGCTTCGCGGGAAGGAGGTTGGGTGTGAAATGACTGCAGGGCAGGATGAAGAGGAAGGGCAGATTGTTATTACGGGGGTAAAACGAAAGGCAAGGGCACTGGGGGTTTATTCTCCAGAATCGCAGTCTCCAAAGTTTGCAGCTCCCCGGTGACTGGTGCAGTTACAACCCCCATGACGCTCAGCCAGCCCTTTGCTAGCTGGTTACCATGTGAGCTGCGATTAACCCAAAATATTAGAAACTTTTACGAGCCAAGAGGGAAAAAAGCATGACCAGTAAGAACAGAGCAGTTTAGAGTAATCTTGTAAAGTCAGGTTTCTACAGGCTGGTTTTACGCCGATTATGCCAAAATCTCTTTAATTATGGCTGCTCACCCGAATGTTCTCTTTAGCGGTTATAAACCGTAAAAATACCGTCTACATGTATGGACACAGTTAATAAAAAGAGGTAACATTCCACCACAAACGCCCTTGTAATTCTTAATAGAATGGGGTGATGGGGTAGAGCCATTAACACAATATCTTGTCCTAAACACGTTAACGTTAGTCACATGACCTGCAGGGCCCTTCCGAGACAGCCGATTATAACAGATTTATTTAACCCCTTAAGGACAGCGTTTTTTTTTTAACCGTGTCTGCAGTGCTCATGTTTAGCCAGTTTCCTTCTCATTTAGTGTACCCACACAAAATTAAAATTCACGTCAAAAGGGGCTTTTTTTCTATACCATTTTGATCATATCTAATTTCCTATAAAGACGTGTATATATGGCAATAAATTGAAGGTTTAAAAAAAAAAAAAAAAAAAAAAAAAAACTTTTCTGACTTATTTGAAACATTTAACTCATTTACAAAAGCTAAACAAAAAAACAGCTAAACAGATTCTATGTGTCCTGAGTTTAGAAATATCAAATGTTTTTTGTAAGTTATATTGCAATACATACAAGTAGCAAATTGCTTTTCGAATGTTTGTGTAAGAACTGGCCATTCTGCCCCATGTGCATTATGGGACATCTTTGAAGCCGCTCAGTTCAATGTATCCCATCAAACTATTATAGGTTTCAAAACTAGGCATCCCAGGGCATTTCAAATGCTAGTATTAAGTTTCCATGCAACAATTCTACTACCAGCCTTTGTCAAACTTTGCGGTGGTCATTTTTTGTGCCCCCCACACCAGGTATGAACCCCAATATGGCTTCAACAACACATCATGGGTACAGTGATACCAACCATGCATAGGTTTGCCTAGTTTTGTGGCTAGGTGTGCAATTTTCTTTTTCTTTCAAATTTTGACATTTGGTCATCCTTCCTCCAGGTGTGATTTGGGCATCTTTGAAGGCAGCCAATTCAATGTATCCCATCATTTTCAAAGACACCCCAGGGTACTTCAAATGCTGATACTTTAACTCTTTCCATGCCAAGATTTTTGGCAAGATACACCAATTTTAGGACTTGCTTTTTTTTTCTCATGTGACATCAATGTGGTCTTATTTTTGAGATTTCATTTTTTCCCCCACTGATTACAGTGGTTAGTCAGCTGGGCTCCATTGACCTGCATGGGGTTCTCAGGTGGGTCTGGAGGGAATCTATATAGAGGCACTTCAGCAACATTGGCTAAATACAAGTTTTTTTTTCTTTCAATAATCAATTGCTTTCTACACTTGTTTAACCCCATGTCAGGCACATCAGTTGTCAAGGGGTTACATCTCTATGGCCCCAGTCTCCTAGATACTGAAGCATCTTTGTCAGAATCATACATTAAATTTTTTCAAAAAAGTTTATTTAAGAAGATATACTATAAACACTTAAAAGGACACAAAATATTATATTTTACATCAGGTTATGGGGTGGGGAGGAAGAAGCAGTCACCATTCTTTTTTTTGGGAGGCTTTACCAATGCAATAGTTTTTCCCATAGTACAAGCAAGTGTGCAAAGGCATTTAGCAGTCCAGCAGGAAAACATTCTGATCCAGAATGGCAGATGAACATCAATCTCATAACAGTATAGAACACACCAACACTGCAGGCTCTGCTTGGCTGATTAATTGTGGTAACCTAGTACAGGTCTATAAACCCGAGACTGATCAGACCCTGCTAGTGTCACAGTATCCTGAAAGCATGCATTGTAGGCATACCTGAGGAATGATGCAGAGTAACGGCAGTGGGATAAGTATTGGAGGCCACTGGTATTTTATGTTGTATTGTGACAATACAGAATTCAGAAGGTTACCACACTCCAAGAGATGGGCCAGCAGCAGTTTTGACACAGATGAAGCGATCAACTGGAGTGCAGGAAGCAACAGATTGTCTTCTCTTGGTGCCATTATAGTCTCAAGAAGCAACTACTCTAAATCTGTTGCAGTCAACTTCTCTGCTTGGAAAGCTTTGGTAATCCTGAAACACAAGTTAACATATCATTAATTGATAAAGCCCCTCTACACATTTGCTTCCCCCCAGTATGTTTTGCAGAAAACATTCCAACAAATATACCTCCTGCTACTTAGGGTCTAACCCCAAGTAGACAGACACACACACAGAAAGTACAACATTCCGAATGATCTCAGTAGGGCATTGACAATCAATGGAAGTCACATACAAGGCAATGATGAGCCAGCCGTGTGCAACAGTAACACAATCGCCCCACTTTTAAGCACATAATTCCTACTCTGCAGTGAAACATTTTGCAGAAGGTAAACGTTACTACAAGCATTTGCTGGATTCAAGCACCAGCCCTTGAACTCTACACTCTAAGACAGGTTGGCAGTTGTATATCAAAGTAAAAAATAAAGAAAAAAAAAACTCTAGGAGACATATGCACTTTAACTCCTTGAGTGCTAGGCGTTTGAAGCTATAGCAGCTATTTTCATGAAAGTTGTTCTATTAGTCAACAGCTTGCACTTTAGCTAGAGTAACTGATATAGAATATTTTTCAGGACACGTTAAAGGGACACTACCTGTACCAGACATAAATGTTGCCAAGTAATGCATTTCTACATCCCCACATAGTCAGTTTCTGCTGGATCACATAATCTGCCTGCACCGATTTACAGCAGACGCACCCTAATGCAAATATATGTAACTCCTATTGCTCACGAGTGTCCAGTGGGGGGTTCAAAGGCTACTGAAGCAGCAGCAGGGTAGGGAGAAAGAATAGTCTGTTAGAGTAGGTTTAACTAGATAGAGAGCACAAACCACATCTAGTCAGGGGCGTGCAGAAAACAAAACAAACTGACTCTGTACAGTCCCTGCTGTCAAAGCGGTTTGGTCACCCCCCCCCCCGGCAGCTGCTCCTTCACAGACAGAGTCCTGGGCAGAGGAAGTTTGCATGCTGCAGACATAGGGTAGTCTCTTTCAAACAGGTATTGCACCTAGGGTTAGTTGATACTCCAGCTGTTCAGACTACATTTACCATGAATCTCAGCCAGTCTCATATGTACAGAAGTGCCAAAAGTCAGCTTTTATATCATTATGGATTACTGCTGTGGAATGTAGTTAACATATGCCTTCCCCTAGGAACCCCTCTCCTGAGCCAATAAAGGTAGGCAATGGAAATAAAATAAGGCGGTATTGGGGAGGAAATTTTGAACCCCTTGGAAAAAATTCTGTGGATTTTTACACATACATTTTTCACTTTTAGCGGTGGGGCACTTGTTAAAAGTAAATGTATTTTACACTGTTCCCAGTGCCGTATGAATCGAAATGCCTTTGGGGACCACCATTTATTTTTGAATTTTATGGTGACATCACTGGGCTCCCAATAAATTTTGTTTATATTTCATTGTTCCCCTATTTTTGTAAGGGGAGAAACATCCCTTTTCCCTCTCATCCTCCCAATTACACCGCATTGCTAGAATAAGTGCAATCATCCAGCAATAGGCGCACCTAGCAGGGCTTGCTGTGAGCGCCGTTAAACACGATCTGTCGGGGGAAAGCCACAGATGCTGCCAGCAGGGGACAATCCAGGAGGTAAATTGACATCTCCCAGCCACTCCAACAAAGTTAGTACATAGCAGTACTAAAAGGGCTTCTTGAAACATCCTAAGGGGACTGAGCTGGTTAAAATCAGTTGCTCCTTACCTGATGGTAGGGGTTTCTTTTTGGGACAGGTTGCTTGCAAGACCAATGGTGGCGATGGATGTACAGATTGTCTTGCCCCGAAACTGTCAATTTTCTGGACCCCTGTTCCAAGAAAACAGCTATTCATTTTCTGGGAAAAGTCACATGCCATTCATAGCCAACATCAACATATATCAATCTCACCGGCAGGAGTCTTGATAGGTATAGAAGCACGTTGAAGACTGACACCATTTCTTGGACCTCTTGGAATGCAAAGTCCACTGCTACGGGAACACATTTGTGGTGGTCTACTCATTCTTTCCTTGGATAACTGGATGGCACATGGCCCTAGCTACAAAACAGGAAACATTTAAGAAGGACACATGCAGGAATGGGAAGACCATGCTATTGGCAGGGGAAGGACTAACCTTTGCAGCTGCAGCATTAGGAGCCAAACGGTTGCCAATGGTTTTCTGATGCATAACCATTCCAAATGTCCCAGAAACACTTTTGGGACCATTGTTACCAAACGTTTTTGGCTGATCACTTCTGGCAAGTGAGGAAATGACATAGGTACTGCCAAGCCCAGAAATGTCTTGTGGCTGAATATGGGAAAGCTCTGGCTCTTTTAATGGCTGTATTACTGAAGCTACTGTTGGTAGAGGGCAGAGGGCAGAAGAGATAACATTTGGTGGATCAATTAATTTTTCCTTTTCCACTGCCACTGGATCATTGCATCTCTTCACAAAGTGGGGTAGCAAAGAGCCCTTGGCAATAAGTCTTCTGACCGGATTGCCCTCAAATAATTTCGCTCCCAATGGTCTTTTCTGGATAGGTAATTTTGATTCTAAGGCTTTTGTTGTTGGCAGTTCCTGTAAAGAGCTGGGATCACGGAGCACAGGAATTCTAACAGGTCCTGTGATGCAACGGTAATTCCCATTACCTGTGACGGGTGTTGAGGTGATAAAAGAGAGAGAGCCATTGGAGAAAATCCCCTCATCAAGAGCACTTTCTCCCTCCCACGATTTTCTGCAAACTTCCAATTGTTCTTGATGACCGACCTTTTCTACCACATTTCCAGAATTAGATTCCAACACAATGTCCTGTGTAGCGTTTACTGCAGTAATTATATCATGTGTCAAGTCTTGTGTTGCATTAGCCGGGTGTGCCAAGACCATCTCACTGGCTACTTTACGTATGGCCCTGTTTGGCGTTTCCTTACAAGCCAGATCCTCCAGATCCACAGCTACCTCACCATGTTTTAATACAATGTCCTGAGTAACACTGGCTGTACGCATCTGCTCAGATTTGGATACAATGTCCCAGGTTACGTTGGCAGCACGTGCCTGAGCAGTTCCCAAAACAATGTCCTGGGTGACACTGGCTGCAGTCACTTCAACAGGATTTACTGAAATATCCCGTGTTACATTGTGTAAAATCTTCTCAGATTTTGACACAACATCCCAAGTGACATTGGCTGCGGCTGCTCCGCAATGTTGTGGTACAATGTCCTGAGTGATATTAACTGCAGACATGACGGCATCTGTCCTCTCTTTGGCCATTTCACCTTCTTCTGGAAACATCACCCTACAAAGCCTGCCTCTGGGCTCTGAAACCTTTGCCGGCAGCTCACAGGTACTAGAATTGTCCTTTGAGACAGTCACATTAGACTGGAACTCTCTGGTATTGCTCATAGCTTTGCTATTTTGATTACTTTCATTTTCCAACAAGATGGAATTTACAGAGCTAAAGTTCATCTTCTCTAGATCGGGCAGACTTCCATCAAAGATACTATTTGTTTCCATTTGAAATACAGGTTCTTCCTTGTCAAGAAATTCAGGTACTTTTATTTCATTAGTTGATGTTTTGACGTTTTGTTGGCGGATCCCTGCAACATGCTCACCGTCTCGAACAGATTTAAATATCAGACCAGATGCAGATTGTGCAGGCAGAGTATGAAGATTTTGAAGAGGTGGAGAATGTGCTCCATTCTGCTTCCGATCTTCGGAGGCAGTGGATTCACCTGCTACTTCCTTGACTGGCGAAAGTTTCATTATGGTCTTCGCACTGGATGACACTGGATCAACAAAATGCGTGCAATTCTCCCTATAGGATCGTTCACAGTTTAATGGTTTCAAGCCAATCAGAGGCTGACTGTTTACAGCAGATTGGGATTTGGAACAGTAAGGATTTTGCTTCCATCTTGGTACGTTTGTGTTGCCTGAAAGTTCCTTCTGGTTTGCCACAGAAAAACATCCATATGGCAAGATTTCAGGGCGCTGAAAATACACATTAAGATTCCTCTTGCTGCCTGCAAAATTCAATGCCAACATATATAGGCCATATACTGAGTCAGTTTCTTCTTCAAATTAAAACATGCATTTATATTAAACAAAGCAGTAATTCAACAACCTTGCACATAAATCTCAAATAAAGTACCCAAATACTGGACATGCCAGGAGAGAGCTCTTTATTTAAAAAATAAAAAAGTTGTAGCTGGAGACATTTTAGCCATGATTTATAAACTATATAATGAAAGTCACTAAAAAACTTACGGCCAAGTGATACCTCTTTACTCTGATCTTCTCCTGTACTGTATATGTTAATGAATGAGGACTTGGAACCTTCTCCAGTTTTCACAAGGGAAAAAAAACACTTTTAAATAAGCAGAACAACATAAAATAAACATGCATGTAGAAAAATACTGCATATGCTTTAGGGGGAAAATGACCCATGGGGGGCTCATCCCTGCAGCCTCATAAGACAGATTTATTGCTATAACCAAGAAATTAAGCATGAAATTAAAAACCATAGTGTGGAGGGTGGCCTACTTGGATCTGCATACTAAATGAGGAATGAGCAACATTACATGAAGCATACATTGTGATCCAAGTTCAACTTAACTACATTAAATCATTTAATATCTGCATAGCCAACAACCCAGAGACTTCATAGCTGGGATTTCCAGTGAAGCATATACAAGCTGGCTCTCTAGTGATCATGCATATGTGAAATTGGCTAATCTAGTAAATTACATCTCATTCCTAAATGCAAACAAAAAAAAACTACATATATACTGTGAGAAAAAAAAACGAAAAACGATGGAACATTCCTATTCATCTGACAACGTGAATTCCTCCGTTCCAGCACACATCCAGATGAACTAAAATCACTTAATGTACCCTGGACAGTTGTAAGATAGAGATCTCATAGCAGTAAATGAATCTATGCTTATTCTAAATCCATAAACAGATTATGCTGGACTGTTGAACATCATTTTAGACTCTGAACTGAAATGACCATTGCAGTTGCTAGAAACCAGAAATAAAACCAGATAGAGGGACAAAAAAGTAGATCTGTTCTGTCATCTGAAATTAAGTTTACTCTTATCCTTGTTTTCCCTACCATATTTACATCTGCAAAATACATCTCAAACCCAAAACACTTCACAGCAAATGTGGCTAACTGTTGGACTACAAAGCCTAACAAGACTGGGCCAAATAAAGGTAGAATTTAGGAGCCAGAAAATATGTTATATTCAGAAATATCAATAAAAACCAATATTAAAATGCCAGCAGTGAAATCTTAGGAGCTGTGGCCACTTCACTCCTGTTATTCGTCCAGCCCTAAACCCTATCACACATCTCCTCTTAACTAGAACTTTGTCCTAATTTAAGATATGAACACCCATCCCAGAATCCTATATACGTAATACACTCACTGTCCACTTTATTAGGCACCTTGCTAGTACCCAATTAGAACCCATTTTGCCTTCATAACTGCCTTCATTCTTTGAGACAGTGTCTACAAGGTGCTGGAAACATTCCTCAGAGATTTTGGTCCATATGGTCTTGATGGCATCACACGGTTGCTGCAGATTTGTCAGCTGCGCATCCATGATACGGATCTCACATCACATCCCAACGGTGCTCTATTGTATTGAGATCTGGTGACTGTGGAGGCCATTGGAGTACACGGTGAACTCAGTCATACTCAAGAAACCAGTTTGAGATGTGAGCTCTGTGACATGGTGCATTACCCGCTGGAAGTAGCCATCAGAAGATGGATTCACTGGTCATAAAGGGATGGACATGGTCAGCAACAATACTCGGGTAGGCCATTGCATTTAAACAATGCTCAATTGGTTCTATGGTGCCCGAAGTGTGCCAAGAAAATGTCCCCCACACCATTACACCACCAGCCTGAACCGTTGATACAAGCCAGGATAGATCCATGCTTTCATGTTATTTACAGCAAATTCTGACCCAGCCATCTGAATGTTAGAGTTGGAATCAAGACACAGACCAGACAACGTTCTTCCAGTCTTCCATTGTCCAATTTTGGTGAGCATGTGCGAATTGTAGCCCCAGTTTCCTGTTCTTAGCTGACAGGAGTGGCACCCGGTGTGGTCTTCTGCTGCTGTAGCCCATCTGCTTCAAGGTTCGAAGCGTTGTGCGTTCAGCGAGGGTATTCTGCATACCTTGGTTGTATTTGAGTTACCATTGCCTTTCTGTCATCTCGGAACAGTCTGCCCATTATCATCTGACATCAACAAGGCATCCACACAACTGCCACTCTTTTCTGTAAACCCCGGAGATGGTTGTGCATGAAAATCCCAGTAGATTGGCAGTTTCTGTAATACTCAGGCCAGCCATCTGGCTACAACAACCATTCCACATTCAAAGTCACTTAAATCCCCTTTCTTCCCCCATTTTGATGCTCGGTTTGAACTTTAGCAAGTTGTCTTGACTACATCTACATGCATTAGGTTGCTGCCATGTGATTGGCTGATTAGCTATTTGTGTTAACCAATTGAACGGGTGTACCTAATAAAGTGCCCAGTGAGTGTACATGGTGTGTGCTATGGCCTGATTCTTAGGATCAGGACATATTTTCTTGTCTTCAAGTTCTCTTCCTTGTAAAATTGTTTATCCAGAAAGCATTTGTTAGGGTAAAGTGAGGAGAAGAGATGAACTCCAGCACAGGAAATTAGAGAAGGCTGGCTTTGCCACAAATCTTCTCACAGGAAATTCAGAGCATCTCCAAAATAATTGTTACCCAACCCAGTATTCTGACACTTACAATATTTATTAATATTCTGTACCGATAAAAGGTGTGGAATTTCTGCTTCTTCTATCCAAGCATTGTCAAAGCCTAATTACCATTGTGCAGATAACTTTTTGAAAGAAGCAAAAAACATGAAAACCATTTGATTCTTGTTTTTACAGCTGTTTACTTAAAAAAGGAAACTCTAGCAAGACAATTATACTATGGGCAACAATATAAACTCACTTTAAGATAGTAATACTATCTGTTTTTTTTTTTACTCAAGCGGCCCCACCTAGTTGTGTTTCACAAAAGATTCTACCCTACTTGCAGAATGGTTGCTTATTGTTATGTCTGAATAATGTGAAACTGAGATGATTTGTACCAGATAATATAATTGGATGCAGCTATGCTAGAAATTGGCATATCTGATTCTTACCCAACTGCTCCATTCTCTTCCTCTTGCTACTGCACATATTTGGCGTGTCATCTGGGGTGCAAAAGAAAGGCGGGAGCTCTTCATCAATGAGGGAAACTTCCATATCCACCAGTTTTCTTTTGCTCCCACTCTTCCCTTCCACAGCTTTGTGCTGTAGCTGGTTGATAATGTAGTCACACTCCTCGCTGAAGAAACTTTTATACACCAATAGGCTATCCTGTCGATGGGCATCGGGTGTCCTCCACAGCAGCCTATCTTCTGCCGTTTCCCCTTTGTCACTCATCTTTTCCTCTGATTTGGTGCTGCTATACGTTGGTTCCGGACTGGGTAGGATAAAGGTACTGAAGTGCTCTTCAGTGTCTGTCCCCTTAGAAAAATCATCCTTCTCTCCTTTGGTTAGAAAAGAATTAAAAATGAAGGGTTGTGCCAAGTTTATGTTCTCTTGGTTGCTAGGAACTGGATAGCTCTGAGCAGCTGTTGGAGGGGATAAAAGATGTATATGGTCTTCACTTTGCTCAACATTGGAAGTTCCTGAACTGTTCTTAACATCCCATTTGTTAAGTGGATGGATTTCTAGTCTTACATATGGAACGGACTGCGTATTGCCATCTGTACATTTATACATCGCTTTCTCCTGCAGGGTGGTTTAACCGCATTCTACAAGAGTCTACAAGGATTCAGTGGATTGCAGTGCAGACAAAGAATGCAGTTACTTTTCACATGAAGCCTGAAAAAGTCAAACTCAGAGTTAAACCATATACTTCAATGCCTTTGATAGGTTGCTACTGTGATTAGACCGCTTTATAACAAAACCTCCACTTTATTCTCATAAGGCTGAAACCCTCATTCCTAAAAGAAAAAAAACCCACGCATACACACACACACACCTGCCTCTTTATCCATGTGATAATCTGATAAATCAGCCATTTTATAAATGCAATCTAAATAAGGCAAACTCATTTCAGGAACCATAATTTGTAAAGACACACATCTGTCCCTACACATTTCCTATATACGAACTTTAAGAAGACCGGTACATGCGAACTAGGCAAAAGCAAGAGTTGTAAACCTTATTGCCTCACTGGGAGCAAAATCAACATAAAACAGATTCAATTATTTAACAAATCTAAATTATGAAAATATCACTGCATAGAGAATAGTGTCTTGCCCTTGTGGTGTATGTTACGCGTCTTTTAGCAGCCTACATGTTAGAATCTCTACCGTGAATAAGCATGAAACCTCCAAATTTGGAAAATACCGAGCAGGAAATAAGTAGCCCAAGTATGTCTGCTGATATTTTAGTGCCTAGCTATGTATGTGAACCGCACTCTCTGTACGTCATTACTTTCCGTAGTCAGCACTGTGTATAAATATATCATACTTCATTTGTAGCTGAATGTGTCACAAGCAGTATGTTAAACATTGTGCACAGCTAAGGTTTAACCTTAAAGTTTAGCATGACATCAGAAGGGTTGCTACCCCTGTTTTGGCTAGGCAGTATAAGAATTCCAATGGACAGCTGGCTCGACACCACAATATTAGTTACTCTAGTGCACAGCACGGAAACAAGACGTGTACCGCCTTTTCGCTACTAATTAGTTGAGGCAAAGTACATATATTTAACCTCTTAAGGACCAAGCTGTTTTTTCCTATTTGTACCCTTTGTGACTGAGGCTGTTTAAACCTTTTCTGCGCTGCTCGTGTTTAGCTATAATTCCATTCTCTGAAAATTCAATTTTAAAACCATTTCTTTTTTCAAATCTGGTAATCCTATCCCCATGTCATGTTTGGGACATCTTTAAAGCCAGCCAATTCAGTTTACCACCATCAAACCACAATATATATATAAAATATATAAAAATGATTATACATTTTACATGTTAAATTCTTAAAAAATAAAAATTTTATATATTTTACTAATCACATTGTGATTAGGAAGCAGAGCACTCCTGTCCGTGCTTTTTTGGGGTTGATTTGGGAGGTGTGAGTTTTGGGGGATTTTGACAGCTGGTCAGTCTGTGCCTGTTTTTTGGACCTCTTTGAACCCAGCCCATTTGATTTACCCCATCAAGTCATACCTTTTGAACATATAGTGCTAATTATTATTTTTTTTTTTATAACTTTAATTTATGATTAGTAAGCTGGGCTCCAGTGACCTCCATGGTTGAATGCAATACCTGTCCATTCAGGTACCTGTCTGGGGAAGGGGCCATACAGGGGTCCTGTTACAGATCTCAGTATTGCCGAATGCCACGACATCGAGGCATAACAACAGTTTGAGAGAAGAAGGCGATCACAGATCGCCAGACACGTCAAATGTTGCCAATTTAATGTTTTTCCTTAACTTGCCTGGAACATCAATTCTCATTAAGGGGTTAAATCAGGAGTCCATTGCTGTATGCCATGTTGTATAGGGCGCACCTTGACGCCCCAGGTAGGGATCTCGCGGGTTCCTGGAGCAGATTTCAGTGATCCTGAAAGCATCAACATTGAGGCATTACAGCAACACTGTTTAAGCGCAGAAAGCAACCTTTTATCGCTTTCTTAGCTTATTTAATGCCATGATGTGCCAGGCACGTCAATTGTCCTTTAGGAGTTAGACTGAGCCCATACTTATATCACAGAGCAGCAGGATATGATCGCTGGATACTGTCACCGTCAGTTTGTCAGACATATCCGAGCAGAGGCTGATATAATTAACCATATCAGTACAATAAGATGCTGGAGGGTCAGAGGCATACCTGGGAACGCTCCGGGTTTGACCCAGAGGTCTCCAGGTGAGACACCGCTTCTCTGGGTCAACACCCGAATCCTCCAGGTCGCGGGAGCGGGGTCTTGACACGCCCCTCTCCACGCCCATTTGCCCTTTAAATGGGGGTATTTCCCACAGACATCTGAAGGACCGCCCGCTAACATCAGTGGGCAGTCCTGACCACGTCCCGGAAGAGAAGGCTACGGGAACCCGGAGAGTAGAAGTTCCCAGGTAAGGGTAACAGTCCTTCAGAAGTGGTAGAGGCCAATACAGTGAGAGAACGGAAACCTGCATGTGATGAACAAAGCTTTCGTGAATCTAATACAAGGACTTGATTAAGGCCTGAATCGTTACAAATCCGGTCATCAAATTCTAGGTTTTATGCTTCACTAAAATTTGGTGATACAGCCCTCAAGAAGACAGTTTTGGATAAAAAGGTTAGCAAACATCAGAACGCAGACAACATCAAAAGTGTCCGGCCAGCACTGAGAACCATCACCACCATACAAAGGTTTAAAACACCTGGCAAACACAACAACACAAATGACACCAACACGCATGTACAGCCATGACATTACCAACCGCCGGCTTTCACATGTTACCGGTCAGCATTCATATGAAGATGGAGTAAAAAGGTAATAAACAGAAGATACACCAAAGCTCATCATGTATGGATTGACAGCCCCACGCAGTAGTAGGGAACACAAAGCAAAATGCATTTTAAACTTAGAGATGGACCATAATTAATTAATTTTATTTTAGATAAGAGGGGGTTAAGCGATATAGGGAGCTGGTTTAGTAAAAATAACTCCATTTCACCTTTCAGAGAAGCTGTAACGTGTCAGCAGACAACCTTGGTCCAATATTTATTCACAAGAGCACAGAACCGGATAATGAAAGAGAGCAGGCCAATAAACCCAGAAGGTGCCGGGAAACGGGAGAACTCTGGCCGTTCCTTCCACCTGTAAGCAATTAGCACTCACTTCATTAGCCAGCCCAATTATCCGGCAGAAACCACGCCGCTGAACGAGCCGCCCGGGACGGTAGCGGAACACTTCAGCCGACACTTTTATTTACCCGAGAATGAGCCGTGCGAGCTGGAAGAGTCTGCAGAGACCGACAGCTCCACAAAGCTTTGCCAGAGAAGATACTGCGTGCTGGAGACGGGGCGGTCAGCCGTTCGCTCGTAAAGTAAAGCCGCGGAACGTGCGGACACCCGGCGTTTTACCACGGACGGTCCGACCTCGAAAAGCCGAGCGCGGCTCCGCGGAACACCTCTTTAAAACCTCCCGCTGTAACAGCCCATTGGCCCGTCACTGACAGCCTGTTTACACAATCGGGGAGCTCTGAGTAACCAATGGTAGGGTCTGTTCAAACCAACCAGGCGTTCCAAATTACACGATTATTATTATTCAGACGCACGTTTTACTTTATTGTATATATTAAATGATTTAGATCTGTTGAGATGATCTTAGAACAATATATAAAAATATGTCTGTGTGGCCCATTTTGGGCGACTGACCAATCAGCCATTAGTAACGTTTAATAGGGTGGTACTCGGACATACTGCCCGTGGAAGACAGCCTTAGGGTACATAAGTTAGACATACCCCCCACCTTTTCCAAATGCCAGAGACGAGCACTTGTTTTAGGGGTGTGTTTAGAGGCGTGGTCAGGAGGCGGGGCCTCGTAAGGCTTTTTATGTGACTTTTGTGACGTATTGATGGATTTATAGATTATCACAGGGTAAGGCATTTATTAGAGGCAGTGAGCCATTTGATGTGGATCATCCAATTTATAAAGACATTTCTCCTGTTTATAGTATTATATTACATTACTGTACATTTTAGGGCTATAGAACACTGATGCACTCCTACCCTGCTTGGGATCTAACTTCCTGTAATTAATTCTCTTGCATTTGGTAATGTCCGTCTTTCCTAGGAGTTCAGAATCCTGTATGTATTTACCACAATAACATGAAATATGTTTAAATTGCAGTAAATATGATCATATTTTTGTAAAATACTGTATTCATTTTCTAATTTGGCTCTGCAAAACCAGTCTGTTTCACCGAAGTCCTTCGCCAATGCAAGGGGATCATACGTTTAGCTGCAGTAAATAAGTGCTGAATTGGGGAACTTCTATAGTCCACCTCTGACATGGAGGTGTAATGGAGGGGCATCGCATCTGGGGTAAGAGGCGGGGGATGATCCACCACAATCTCCAAAACCCTGTGGACCAAAAGGGTATGAGTGGACAGCCCCACCAAACGCGGAGAAAAGAGCCAACCTGTTCCCCACATCCCCATCAGTTAGTATTCATCCCCGGGAAAGCTCTGCCTAATCTCCTTGGAGTGCGGTACCACGTTGTCAGCACTATATACGCGTAATCTAGAGCTCTAGTTACAAGGGCCATTTGTGAGTCAACTTTGAAATATTTAGCCACCAAGCCTCCGAAAGGGAACATCGCAAAAGGTCTTCCCACTTTCCCATAAACCTTGGGGTCTATAGCGAGCCTCCGGGTTACAAGCAGATTATAGGTGAGTAAGATTCCCACGTGGGCAAGGACTCTTGGGCTCCCAGATACTCAAATCTTGCACACTTTTGAGACAAGTTATGCCTACCAGAGAGCGAGGCCGGGTAACTGATAATATGGGACTATCAAAATGTTTCCAGTCCTGCAGGGGCCCTGGTGCGTCAAAGAACCCGCAATTGCCTTACCTGACTTAACCGACTCCAAGAACTCCAATTCCCAGGCACCCAACCCACCCAAAAGCTCCAGGTTGTTTGACAAAGGGAGCATGGACGATGGAAAGAAGGACAACATCCCTCCTACACTCCTCGACAATCACACTCGCACCGCGGTCACCAAAAACCATGTCAGCCCCATAACAGTTGGGATCAGAGCAACATACCGTGCCCGTTCTATGTGGATTGACAGTAGAAGTAGTTATGACTAAATAGGATGAATACTTTCTCTTTATTAGCCTTTCATTTAACTTTTTTTTTTTTTTACACAATAAAATTATAAGCCAACGGTATCCTTCACCTAAAAACTGTCTCTGGGGCCTTGCTTTGTCTACACAGAGGTTTTGGACAAGTCCAGGTTCCAAGGCTGTTAATTAGGTCTCTGTACAGTTTACACGAGTGTGGAATTATACTTTGCAACCATAAGCAGGGGAAAGATAAACAAGCTGGGGCTTGGGAAAATGTTGTTTGATAATGCAGCATAAAAAGTAGAAACCCAAAACTCTTAAGGCTCTTAAGACTCCTCTGTCTAGAGATTCTAGAAAAGGAGGCGATAGTAAACGTAAAGATCACATGTTTAATGTTCTGACAAATTTAACGTATCGTAAACACCCTCACAATAGGCAGCCACTAAATATTTGATTTAACTGTTTCGAACGCAAGACTGAACATTTTTATTGGGAGAGAAAAAAACAAACAAACCAAAAACCTCACTTTGGCACAATAACTGAACATTTAACTTGTACATGGGCTTTTATTGGATTCAGATATGACCGCTAAATGCAATGTTGGGAGAAGGAAGTAGTTGTATGACAGATGCAAGTGAAAGTGTTTATTAGTCACACATGTACATTACATACATATAAAAAGTATACAGGACATACACGCTTATAAAAGCCGCATTGTGCTGTGCATCGGCTCCGGACTGGTCGACATTTTGCCAGGATATGAAGAGCCCATAAGCTTTTCTATTTAAGCCTTTAATTGCCATAATAGCGTGTACACCACTGACACCTAAAGGGTTAAAAGAAATATAATACTAAGGCAATATGGCACGTGAGCAATATAAGAGGCATGAGGTATTTTGGGTAACAGAGGCAAAAGTCCCAGTTTCTTTACTACGAAGGGAGGCTTTCAACTTCTGTAGGAAGACTTTTTGATCCATCTGTACAAGGCTCCAGAAGAACAGCACTTTCAAGACCTGGTACTCTTCCTAAAAGAACACAAAACATCTTTACATGTAACAGTCTAACCCAAGGGCAGCCAACAAGCATGTTCCTTAGTATGTCTGCTCAGCCAAACGCATCAGATACACCAGGCCATACCTTCCCTCAAACGACAAGCTGGTTTTATGGTGCCATCCAGAGAATAAAGCACCAGGTCAAGTAATCTACAATATATCCTCAACTCCATTATATTTTACATAACCTATGTGCCTGCACGGAGGATTGCTGCTTTTATTGCTCAAATATAAAGCCTGGTTGTGTTTCGAAAATTAAAACCGGTAATAGATTCTAGACAGATGTCATACAAGTTGGTCTAGGTCTCCCTACACATCTATATATGCAGCGATTCATAAAGTAAAGAATCAGAAAGAGATATTTAAACACGAGCGTTACGCGCGACATTCTTTAGTATGAAAACTTTAATAGAGAATATGAACGGCAAACTATTACAACATACATGAAAACTATAATGGTATAGATGCTATAGTGTACTGTTCTACACTGCCATCTAGTGGTCAAACATGGAAAACTACACAGACATTCTCTTCCTGGCATAGCAAGACTATCGATAACAGAGCGGCCCTAACACTTTAAGGCCATGGTCTTAACCAAAGGCATAACGTGTTTTTATGTTAACATAGCATGTGCCGGGGCTTATCCAGCTGGCGGATAAGACCAAGATTCTTTTACATATATTTTGAAGAATGGGTATCAAACCATTTAGTCTGTTTTACCTATTTGCACGCTTAAGCATTTTTTACATATTTTGCCATCTGTAACTTCCCTCTCTCATATCTAGTCTACCTACCCCAACATTGCACAGATATAGCATATAATTTACACCTATAATCACTATTTATAATTCCATGTAAGTTAGAACATATCTGGATTTGTCAGGTTTCTTTGTACTCTAATAATCACCCATCAGAAAATAAACGGAACAACAAATATTAGGGAATCTTTTAAAAGAACATATAAGAAGGATTCTCACCTAAGCGACGCTTCAACTCCTCCACCTCCTGTAATAGGGACTGGAGCCTCTCAGTGCAGCACGGGCAAGTCTAAAGGAAACCAGACAGTACGCAAGAACCTTAAAGTTTGCTACCAAATGACCCCGACTCCCATTTCCACCTAGGAGAAGCTGCTGCTACTGAACCAGGAGAAAGAGCACTCCAGCATTATTTTAATGTCAAATGCATTATCAGGTTAATATTGCATGGACCCCAGAGCATTTTACTGCATGCAAATTTCTGCAGGCAATCATTGGTTATTTGAGTTAGAAATTAGACTTCCGTCCCATTTCATTCATCAATCAGCTGCCACGATTAAAGGTAGGGAGTACACATCAGTATGCTCCTTGCACGTGCTCAATAACGCTCATCCTAGTGAAGTAAAATCACTAAGAGTAGCAGTAGCCATCCACAGGAGTGCTATGTGAACACTGGTGTTTTTCTAGCATACAAGTGACTGGCTGCTGCTTCAGTGACTTCAACAGGAGTGCTATTGCGCATGTACAAGATACTTACATACTTCTGCTTCCTGGTTTTGGCAGCCAGAAGATGAAGAAAATAAATCAATATCCGTGCTGTACAATGCAATGCATAGATGTCTATGCAAAATATGCATTCATTAAAATACCAATTTTGGGGACTAGGCTGTTCTTTTGAGAATGCCGGAGGACATGTCAACAGAATCACTAAAGTTTAGCTTAACTTGCACACATTTGACTCTAAGGTACAAACACACCGCTTCCTATTCCCAATCAGTTGTATACTCGAGTCATGATATATTTAGAAAGAACTCCGCCACTGCCAACAGCAAGACCTACTGATCAACGTCCTATAACCAAGTGGCTAATTTAGTAGGGTAAAGTTCTATAGATAACATTCATGTAACAAGGAGTATGAATCATCCATACCTCTAGATGGAAGCATTTTTCATGTCCAACAGGGGATTTATCACCTGTGTAAAAATAAAGAAAAAAAAAAAAAGGAAAAAATTTGTACAAAAAGTAAGAAAATGCAAAATCAGGACAGAAAATTGTGAAGTGTACCTGAAGCAGAGGAATCCATAAGAGTACAGGAAGCAGGAACCGTGATAGTTTTCTCGGTCATTGTAGCGGGCACATGGAGCCCCCCATCAGATCCAGGAATAGCCTTTTCTACCTGTTTAGGGTTAGTTGCTGGTTTGCCTCTTGGCTCGCTGGGGCGAGTAGAAGCCGAGGGAGATCTTTTTGGTATTGTTCTTACAATATTCAGACTCTCCGCTTTCGTGATATTAGCTTCATTTCGAGGTGCCGTTGATGAAGGTTTTGGCAGCTCTCTCTGCGATTTCCGTACTGGTAAACCTTTTGAAGAAAGAGGCACTAAGTCAGACATAGACAATGATTTAAATGCAGCCCCTTCTGAATACCTAGCGACCTTGCAGTCTTTGTATACGTCATCCTTCTGAAAACATGACTTCAGAAAATGTGCATGTCATTTTAATGGCAGATAATATAAACATTAAAAAAAAAATCATTGACAGGGCTACTGTTCTTGTCACTACATTCAGCATTCCTAAACTCCTTCCCTAAAATTGCCTACAAATGTTAAAATTAATAACCTTATCTGGTAAATTTCCTGGGGTTTATTTCGCTTATCCCCTTAAAAGAAAAGGAATACCTACACAGATCACAAGAACAGGAAATTAAGATGGCTGACGCGGCGGTTGCCAACACATACAGATTGCTTATTTGAACCCAGAAAGCACCAATATGAATGCTTATTTAGCATAAAGAACTCCTACTTTCTCCCTGCAACACTTCTTGACATAAAGTAAATGTGGCTAATCAAGGGTACATGAGAAAAGAACATTTGTATAAACTGGTACCAAAAGAAAAAATGCCTACCAACGGTTCTCTACATCATTGTAGCCCCATATCTCGCTGCTCACCTGGGAGGTTTGATTTCAGTCTTGGTGAAGTCCGCAATGGCACGGGTGGACGTAAAGACAACTGGCCTGGTTTGAGAAGCCCGGGTGCTCTAATCCCTAGAGGATGCAATATACAACGCTTCAATCCTGTGTCTTTTACCCAGGTTTCATTAAGTTATTAATGTCAGGATCCCCTGTTTTTTTAAATCACAGCAACTTGAAATTACAAAACTCCTTTTAACTTCACTCACCTGAAGGTGCCGGGGGCTGTAATGCAGAACCAGTCGTACTGCATGCACCTTCCTGTACAACAGTATTGCTGCTTTGACCAGCAACAGAGAGGGGACCACTGCTTGGACAACACAGACGGGATGGAGGTCTGACCAAGGAAGAAACGTTCGCCAAGGACGAGGTGTTAACAGCTCTTGCCTGCACACGAAAGAATAAGGGGAAAAACATTTTATATGAACACTGGCAGAGGATACCATGTACTTTTACGGAGAAATGTAGGACTTAACTGACCTTTGGAGTTGCAGTTTTGGGAGTTTTGAAGCGGCTACCTGCGATCTTGCTTTGTAGGATGTTTCCAGATGTTCCTGCTACACTTTGCTTTATATTTCCCATGCTGGCTCTCAGCAAACTAGTCTTGCAAAGTGGGGGTCTGATACCTCCTCTGCCAGGGATTCCCTGTCCTCTTGGGGGATTCTGAAGGTGTGTTGCCTCGGGAGCCGGCTTCTGAGTTGTAGGCACATTATTTAATGCTAGAGAACGGCGTGCTGAAGGAATAGTACTAGTTGGCTGCTGTAGCCTGGATGCTTCGTCTTTTTGTGGGAGAAGGGTTCTTTGGGCGCCACGGAAAAGCAGTGTCCCTCTTGGAATTTCTTTTCTTACTTGGCTTTCGCTTCCACCTGTTTGTTTTTCCAATGAACCCTGACGCATTGGCAGCTTTCGCTCTTCCAGGAACATATCAGGTGGTTCCTCCACAATAGAGCAGAGGGACACATTGGGGTCATGGTGCACAAAGTCACGGCTGGGATTCTTGAAATGAAAATTGTTGAATCCTGGGACAGGTGTAGAAGTGACAAAAGAGAGCGAGCCAACGGAAAATACACTCTCGTCATGACTGTTCTCTGCCTCCGGTATAGCATCACAAGCTTCTTGTTGCCCGGGTTTATCCACAGATTCCTTGCTAATAGCTTGGATTTCATTGTGTGCAATAGCGGCTCCATCATCCGCAGCACAATCCTTACTGTAAGCTTCCTCTGCTGCTTTAGGTTTCTCATCTGCTACAGTCAGCCGCCCCCCACTCATTTCTTGCTTGCTTTCTGTTCCTGTGCTCATCGTCAAAAACTCTTGCTCAGTCGTTTGGGTGGTACTTACTACATGTAACTGGTCTTGTGCTAATGCAAGATTTTGGCTCGTTTCCAAACCAGTGAGCAATCTATCCTGAGTAGGAGGTATAAACTGGACGATAGCCTCTGTCTCTATCATTTGTACTGTTTCAGCAGCAATCTTTCCTGAGCATGACATATACTCTGGGGTCATTACCGGCTCTTTGCTTAGACTCTTGTCCTGTAAGGGAACCTCTTCAGCAACAAGGTCCTGTGTGGCATGGGCCACAGAGCTTTCTTTCTGCACTGGTGCAAGGTCCTGTGTGCCGTTAGCAGATGATACAGACGTAGGTTCGGTCATCGGAGTTGCGTTGGTAGCATCGACCTCAGAAGGCATTGCAGCAATCTCCTGTGTGGATTTGGGACAGCATTTGGACACAGCTTCAACAACTGGAGAGGAACTATCGTGGGATATCATCTCCAGCTCCCGAGTGGCACTGGCAACAGAGTTGTTATGCGATAATTCAGTAGTAGTATTAGCAGATGATTTAGGCACTGCCTCAATGTCTTGAGTGGTATTTGCTGCAGTGTATACCGACATCAAACACTGTTTGGCTGCAACAGACATTTTGGGTGAAAACTCTATTTCACGAGTGGTGTTTGTGTCAACGACTTCCCCTTGCACGGACACAATATCCTGAGTGGTACTAGGAGATAATTTAAGTGCACTTTCAATCTTGTGAGAGGTATTTGCTGCAGTGACTTCATCGTGTACAGATATGTCCTGCGTGGTATTTGGAGACACTTTGGTCATAGGCTCAATGACCAGAGTAGCGTTTGCTACAATCTGCATCTCTGCCATGTCATAGGTTATATTACCAGATGATTTCTGCATCATTTTCATATCCCGAGTAGCATTCATAGTGACTGGGCTACAAAACGCATTGGCTGCAGGTTCTATCACCTGGGTGATGTTGGCTGCACAGCTTTCATCACTTATTGAAATCGTTTTCTGCAAGATATTGTTGTTAGAGGGCTTGGGGACCGTCTCAACCATCTCTTTTGTGAGAGCTGCCGTATCCTCTTCATCTACCAGTATATCTTTAGTTGTGTTAATAAGGCAGTTTTGTACAACCTCGATTACTTGAGTTGTATTCCCTGCTGGAGCATGGTCACACACAGAGTCTCTTTCTGCACAAGATGGGAAAGCCATGACATTAGATGAGGCTGAAACGCAATAAGGAACGTTCTGTGTATTTTCCAGATCCAAAGTCACACTCATTGCTTCAGACCCACCTTTATCAGTCACAATCTTATTTAATAAACTGACTGCCTTCACATCTTCCCCACTTTCCCTGTTTATTTTCTGCAATGGCTCTTCATGTGTCTTATCAAGCTCTTCTGTGGTTTCCACAAAGCTTTGAATCTGCAAATTCAAGCCAACAGCTTCCATTGTTTGTTCCACTTTCTGTCTCTTGTTACTGCAAACATCGTCGCCAAGTCCCTCGCCAAGAGAGAAGATTCCTTCTGTAGTACAGTTACCCAACACCCTGTCCTTCTGACTGTGCTTTACATCCTCATTTAAACTAAAATTATGGAGATGCATGTCCAACTTTTCAAAGTCCAGCAAACTCTCACCAAACATGGAGTCTGCATCCTTAACTGGACTGTTTTCCAAAGAAGAGATCATATTGGCCACTTCACAAGCCAGCATGGACTTCATAGGTGTGGAGTCATATGGAGGAGGCTCTGCATCAATGGTGGACACATCAAGCTCATCTACTTTTCTTTTTGCTGCATTCCTTCCTTCAGTGTCACTTCCTGATAGCTGATTGACAATATCCTGGCATTCTGAAGCAAAGAAACTCCTATAGAGCGGGGAATGGGCTGGGCTCTTATAAGGTACAGTTTCAGCAAAATTCTTTTGAAGGAAATCAACCCTGTTTGTCCCATCAGGGCTGGGTTCCCTTGATTGAGTAGTCTCTGACTCCACTTCCATGACAGGTGTTAGCCGTTTCTTTAGTTTCACTTTAGATGCCATTGGTGTGCTAAAATATCTTAGGTTTCTGCTGGAAATGTCTTCAGATGACTCATTCAACACATTTGGAACAGAAAGGTCAGGAAAGAAAGGATTCGCCATATTGGGGCTTGAAGAACTCTGCTCTCCCTTGGAATATATTTTATCTTTATTCAAATAACTTCCCTCTTGGTTTGCAATACTTTTTCCATGGAGAGAGTTCTTATTTCTTGTGACGCTCTTATTATCTTGCAAGCACAGGTTCATCGAGTTTTCCTCACATTGTGCTCTCTCTCTTTCAAGCATCTTGCCATTTAAAGATCTGGTTTTCCAGGGCAAGGAGGAAGCAGAGCATGATTGATCATTCATCCGTCTCTTACATGGACTTTTGCCTTTTGTAGCAGGAATATCTTTGTGGGTCCTTGGCACATTTCTAGTATCTTTCAGTACTACATTCTGCAAGGGATCCAAGGCTGAGTCTGTGCCCACTGGCACTTTAGGTATCGAGTAGGCAGGTCTCTCCAGGTTTGAAAGAAATAATGTCTTGAAAACAGTGGAATAATCAGCACATTAAACTTTATTCCCTTCTGAAATCTGAAAAATAAAATGAAAAGTTAGGCACAAATTATATTTTTTCTCTACTGGTACAATGTTATTAATGATCTGTAATCATGGTGGACAAGCTTCAGTCTAGAAGTTATGTTTTGATCATCTGGTGTTTTTATGACAGTATTGTTGTTCTACATGAAGCGCTAATGTAATCTCAGTTTGAAGAGATGCTTGATACAGACATGTCCGACACCACATACAATACATAGTTTGTGATATAGAATAGTATCTGACTTATGCCAAAGCTGTTCAAAATATTGCATCTTAATGACAGCAATGATGTGCCATCGATCACAGATCTACAATGAGGTACATGGCATCACGTGCATCTACATGAGTCAGCATAATGCAGCTGGCACAACATTTGATTTGTGTTATATAATAATTCAACACATTGATGTATTCTCCAGGTATAACTACCGGTATATCATTCTGATGGGGAGATGAAGCCAGATGACTGAAGCTAAGTAAATTAAGTACTATGATGGGCCCAGTTGATGAAATAAGGGGCCCTGGTACCAGGTTCCTGTTCCAATCCCTATAAAGTAATAGTGAGAGTCACTTCTCTTGCTAGTGGACCTTCCCCATAGAAGAAAGTGCAGCAAGTACCCCCCTCCTCCCAGACTAGTCACCATTCAAAGACTCCTCCGTGGGCTGCATTAGGTCTGCCCCAAGCAGTGGCTGCTAACATACTTACACCATTCATTGATTGTATAGATATGTTTTTATTTTACTTATAAGAAAACTCACATAAGGCGGGGTGACATGAGAACGTTTAGAGAACGTTTTTATAAATAAGAGCGAGAAACGCAACTTGGGCTGTTTATCAGCATAAAGCTAACTTATACACTGCATGAAGTCAAAAGCTTAACGCATAAAGGTAGCACATAAAGGGTTAAAGAGCATATAACACATACTTCTCCGCAGACTGAAGAACGGACACTCAATTAGACTCAAAATTTATCTTCCCTACCGACCGGAACACAAAACTCAGTTGCACGATCCTGACGGACTTCAACATCTCTTAACCTCCTCCTCAACGATCTACCAAATTTTACTTCAAACTGCGCTCCCCCCTGCTATTGGTGCGCAAGAAGCACGTGTGGTACTTTAAGTCCAATCAGAGTGCACTCTGTCATCATCACCCAATGCCGTACGTGTGGGAGGGTCACGGGCCAGTATGAGAATGGATACGGAACCTGAGGTTTCTACCTTGCCAACCATGACCGGAAAGACGTCCGTCCAGAACAGTGCTCGTAATGGATTCACTTCTTGGTTCCTTCTGTCAACGTTACATAAACACGATATTTTGTATGCTCATGCCTTATTCATATCGTTTCACATTTATGAGGGTCAGTATGGAAAATTATAGAGCAGAGTGTATTTTTTTCTTCTTGATTTGACTGCTGCAATCCCAGGAAGCAGGTCCAACCAATTTTGCTTGAGGGAATGTTGACATGATAGGTATTCTTAGAGTGTTGTTGCACTCAGCAGGTGACTATAGGATCTCAGGGTCCTATATATTTATTCAGCATTTATATACTGTTGCGTACACGGTATATCCAGTGCTGACACTGTGCCCTTTATATCCTTTGACAGAGATATTTATCAGAAACCTGAGGGTAGGGTGACCACGTTTTATTTCTGCCATTCAGGGACATACTAAGAAGCGTATGAGATCACACACACACAGGTGTGTGTATATATATATATATATATATCATGCCCCCCAACTGTCCTGGGACACAGTCATGCTGGAATAGAAAACGGGCTTCCCCAAACGTTTCCAAAAAAGTTGGAAACATAGCATTGTCTAAAAAGTCTTGGTATGCTGAAGCATTCAGATTTCATTCTCAATTCCATTCTCCCTCCTCCACCAAACATTCCAGTTGGCACAATGAAGTCAGGCAAGTAACATTCTTCTGGCATCCACCAGAGAATCGTGATTCCTCACTCCACAGAACATGTTTCCACTGCTCCAGTGACGGCATGCTTTATACCACTCGATCCAGTGATTGGCATTGTTCCTGGTGATGTGTTAGTCAGTTAAACATCATCCATACTGCAGGGCACCACTTTATCTGGTCTGGTCAGCAATATGTAAAAATTATAAAGGCGTTATACTGTACCACTGTCAATGTCTAGCTTACTATATAATACCAGTTATGCTGTACCACTGACAATACCTGCCTCAGTATATCATGATAGCAGTCATACTGTACCTCCGCCAATGTCTGCCTCAATATATAATAATGATAGCAGTTATGCAGTTTTAAAGTGTGTTAGGTGCCGAATAGTCTAGGTACACACCTGGTGTGACCGCCTCTATAAAAAAAAAGTTTTAGCAGTTTGTTAGTCTGGAGCATTCATATGTGTGTTAACACAATGCCAAGGAGGAAAGACACCAGCAATGATCATAGAAAAACCATTGTTGCTGCCCTTCAATCTGGGAAGGGTTATATGGCCATTTCCAAGCAATTTAAAGTTCATCATTCTACAGTGAGAAAGATTATTAAAAAGTGCAAGACATTCAAGACAGTTGCCAATCTTCCCAGGAGTGGACGCCCCAGGAAAATCACCCCAAGGTCTGATTATGCAATGCAAAAAAACCCAAGAGTTACATTTCAGACTCTACAGGCCTCATCAACATGTTAAAGTTCATCACAGTACGATTAGGAAAAGACTGCGGAGGTATGGTTTACTTAGAAGGGTTGCCAGGAGAAAGCCTTTTCTCTCTAAAATGAACACGGCTTAGGTTTGTAAAGTTGCATATATATAAAGTCAAACAGAAAATGATTACTTTAAGTTATTGCTGCTAAAGGTTCTGCAAGTCATAAGGTGTACTTAGTTTTTCAAACATGGCTTCTCCATTTTGGCTTTAATTTTGTTGAGAATAAATCATTACATGGTGTAATATATCATGTGTTGGTCATCTGAGATTGTATTTACCTAATTTTTAGACCTGCTTTAAGGAGTTTGGTCCTAATCACAACTGCACTCCTCTGAACTATGTAGGTACATCATTGTTCTTATAATGTCATCCATCAACAGCTCCAAAAGGACGGCGAATGTAACAAGCTTGTGGTTGCTGTAAGAACCAGAAATATAACTGGTGTCATCATAGGGAACTCCTACAAAATGTATTACTAGTATCAGATTAAAAACAAAAAATTTCAAAATATTGTTCTGTTTTCTTTTTTTTAAAAAAAGCACCATATTATCAATTTGTATGTGTTCAAGCTGTGTTATGTTAGACCAATCTAACTAGACAAACACTTTGATTTCTTGTCATACTGCCCGTGGTAAACAATACAATGGCTCAGTCTTAATCACCCAACCAGACACTCTGACTAATGAACATACCTGGGAACTCTCCGGGTGAAGCACCACTTCTCCAGTTCAAGACCCGATTCCTCCGCCCAGTTTCCCTTTTAAATGGGGGTGTTTCCTGCTGACATCAGCGGCACCACCCACTGACATCAGTGGGCAGGTCTGGCGGCGTCCTACAAGGGAAGGCTCGGGGTAGCCGGAGCCAAGAAGTTCCCAGGAGCATTGCAATTAAGAATTAGCTCAATGTTGTGTTTTGTACAGGGAACATCATCCAAAATATCACGACTAACAACAATGGCGGCCTCTGTGTCTGAAAAGGTGGAATAAAATTATATTGTCAATGCTAAGCTATATATATAGTCACATATATCTTATGGAGATTTTCTTTTTCTCCTTTATGATGGAGCTACAGTTATGGTGTCCTCGGGGGGGGGGCATTGAAAGAAGAATGTTTATAGTTCTGTGATGATAAATATTTGGTTAAAGTAAACAGTAGTAAAGAAGTTAAATACAACCTAGTGTAGTGTATTAACATTTAGTAGAAAAATGTGTTTAGTTAACAGCTAGATAAACTTATTGACTAACCTGATGAGTTTGTCTGACTCTACACGTAAACTTAATTTTAAGGTTGAGTGAGTCTGGAAATAATTCAAGCTAAACAACTCTGCCCTGTACTCTACATAAGGTACTGTCTTTATCAATGTTCAACAAAGGAGGCATCAACCAGTATACTTCTCTCCCACAGAGTTATATAGGAGTATCCAAGGTCATATAGTTGAAGGTCTTTTTCCAAAAATGGTAGGCTGCCCACACTGAGGTTGAAGGACACCATAACATTTTTACATACTCTACTGAATAACGCTAATCTATCAACAGGGACCCAGCTCGGGGACACATTGGAAACTTAACATGCTTAAGAAATTATATATTAGTTTCCCCCCAATAGTTACTCATCGTGTGATCCAGCTAGTAATTCTACTTCTACATCAGGTTATGTTTAATGAACGACTGGCTCCTCAGATTTTAAATTAAAATGATCGGCTCACAAGGGTTAGTGCCTTAATAAAAAGTTACAATTGTCAAGGCATCTGTGTATAGTTTTTTACTCTGTGGCTGGATCCTCCTGTCTTCCCCCGCCGTCCCACTGTACACTTTAATACTTGTGTGTTTTTCTTCCTCTGGACTCCTACACTTCTTAGTGTATTGTACACAGTTGTCTTCTTAATATTACCCGTACAAGTTGGGTTGTATCACTTTCGTCTGGGGATGTGATTCTCTTTTCATCATATGCTTCAAAGTTAAGTTCTTCGCAATCCATCTTAACCCCTCATTCAAGATTTAGATGGTTTTTTTTGTATTGTATTTGTGTTAATATTTTTGTGACCATATGCTGTTGCGTAAGGAAGCTTGATGCCATCTGTGGTGTATTAAGTTCGCACACAAGAGGACCCTTGGTAGGCGAGTACTTTTGTTAAACATAGAAATAAATGATAAAGTTTCAATTTATTAGACTTATTCCAATAATTACACATATTACTTACAGCCATAAGACAGTAACTTAAGCATATAAATGTATGGTGGGAGCTCCCATTTAAGATGCATTCAGGGTAGTGTTAAGTGTGGCAAATTACCTCCTGAGCTAGTAAGAGTAACTTCGTGCCACAGATCCCCCTAAGAACGTTGGACTTCACAGAGGTGCCTTCAATCGGCTCTTCTTGCTTTTTGGCTTTAGCGTAGTTTCTCAACCCACTTCTACCTGTAACCATGTTATGCACACGCAGCTTATGTTTCAGTATTCATCTCCACGTAACATAAATTAATGGTTAAACGTGCCGTTCCACCTACTTTGCTTTAATGTCTAACTAAATGCAACATTAGATCCAATAGTACTGCTGAATGCCACTTGCTTTCCAGCAATATTCGTTCTTACTTGTGTAAAATTCATTCTCATACAGATACTAGACACATGACACAAAAGTTGGCACTGATTTTTGCCATACAAACTGAAAAAAAAGTACTGTTTTCATATGATAGATTTTTTTTTCCTGGAACAGGGCTTTTAAACTACCACGAATTCCCTACAATTTGGATATCAAGGTCCCAAAATTCACATACATGCTTTCTTCACGGAGTATGACTAACTTTAAACCACCAAGAGTGGATTCTGTGGGGTTAACGTTAATAACACCATCCTGTTCAAGCCTTGCAAAGTATAACTAGATATCATTCATCCCAGATCGTTCACAATCTTGTGAAATTTATTAACCAATGGTGTCAGAATAAACCGGAATAATGACTAGAATGTTTAACCCTCCCAAAACATACCTTTATGCGTAGAGAGCATTGTTTTGTAAGTCACTGTAGATGGGATAGTTTATCATATTGTTAGAGTCTGGTTTGCAACCATTATATTCCATTTTGTATTATAATTATCAAACATGATTACAATATCTTAGTGAGGATTGTTACAGGGAATTAATTAACTGTAAATAACTATAAGTTGCACGTTATTGGTCTGAAAGAATACCCACAGTAAACAATGTAAGACACTAGTAAAGACTCTTAGTCCAAATGTCAGATGTAGATATTTATATACACAGACATGGTCTCCAGCACAAGGACACAGGCAGCAAAGACACTCAGAACCCCGGGCCCAAAATTGAGTGATATAACTGTACATGAGGCCACAGTGCGCCGTCAATTGACATTCGTGAAACCACACAGGGATCTGCTGTATCCGTTTGCGCATCCCAAGCTGACCACAGAAAAATGCGATCCTCCTACCCTATCTAGAACTAACTCACTACAGTCATGTTTAGAATGCTATCGAGAACTTATTAACAGTGACCCCAGCCTACTTAAGAGTTTCAGTACTCACCCCCCCCCATAAAATATGCCCCCCCTCAGAATCCCATGGGGCCATTGTCAAATCCAGGCGTTGAACACGATCTTCTACATTTCCATAGGAAGAAAAACAATGTCACTGAAGCTCAAACAATTTCACATATGCATGCCTCCTCTTCTATAGTCACAATCCAAAGCAGCATCTTCAGAGAGGCACAACGTTATCACTTAGCGGTTTCATTTTGACATCTCTGTTATGGTCCCCTACAGCAACGAGGCATTTTTAGCTTGGCACTCAATATTCGGTACTTTAAAATTAAGAACTCTGACCCAGATTTAAGCTTCTGCTGGCTAGATCTTTGTGGAACTACAATGGTTACCAAATCTGAGAATACATATTTTGCCTATCTTGGAGCTTTTACAACAAATGAGGTTTTTGCTCTTTAAAATAAAATAAATACTTTGTTGGGAGTAGATTACTTGCTTAGTCACACCCAAGCCTGATGCACCGCAAGTTATAGCTTGAATGTAATAGTAGGGGCCACAGGTCATAATTTAGGAAGTGTGTATTCTCCTCTTGAAGACCTGTTAATTAGCCACAAAGAAAATAAATGTATACTTGAACATAAAGTTCCAGTTATGGTGCTAGGAAAAGGAGCATCATCTATGTTCTGTACGTCAGTATTACTTTCACCAAAAGTCTCAAACTTGGGTTAGACCAACCATCCACGGCCACCATGTTGGGGGTTTTGGGGTGGGTTTGAGCAGCGACCGTGCTTATTTAATGTTCCCATCTCCACCCTCAACAGGCATCCATCCTGAGAGGGAGAGCAGCACAGACAGACAAGGAACACAGAGCGGCCTCTTTCAGGACACTGGGGAGAGGGGGGAGGTTTTAAGAAATGAGATATGAAGTAAAAGTGAAGACTTTGTGTAAAAATAAATGTAATTTAGCAGGCAATGGGTTTGTGAAGGGCAAGAAGGACTTGGGGGTTACTAGAATTCTCACTGGCGCACTTTGCCTGGCACATAATTTCTATCAATGGTTTCGTCCTGCAAGAACATGTGAAGGCAGCGCTCATTCTGTGCAAGGGGGTGTCCGGCGATCCTGCAAAGAAAGCAGATTTAGAGGAAATGAGGTCGAGAGAGCAAAATACACATCACGCAAACACATTTCCAAAGGATAGAGATCAATGGGCATTGCTTAGAAAGCAAATAATGCTGTAATTATGCAATCCTGTTATGAAGAGCACAGAACTGGCAGGTTTAATAATACAAAAATTGTTACTTGTTAATAAACTGTTCCAGGCCCTGCCTTCTCTCCTCAATGAAGGACTCTTCGAAAATGCCCTCGTCTCCTCTGAAAGGGAGCTGTCTCTTTAGAGCTTTCCCTGGTAGGGGAGGTACTACGATCTGTGAGAGGAAAAACACTTCTTGGAACATCTCAACTAGCAATGCACTCTGGTCAAACACAACATTAATATAATATAATATATATATATATAAATAAATAAAAAAAAAGACTGAAAACAAGTTGAGGAACTCCACCGAGATTTAAAGGGACCACAAAGTGCTTGTGCTTGAGTAGCCATCACGAGCACTTTAGCTGTGTGGTCCCTTTAAATCTCAGTGGAGTTCCTCTTGCAAATGCATGGGGGATTCTGCAGAAGGCAACTCCCCGCACTAGAGCCCTGCACAGGACTGCTTTTTTAACCCTGTTCCCGCCCGCTCCCGCAATGTGGGTGTTCCGCTCCCGCCACATTTGTGGCCAATCACGCCCGCCTCCTTACCTGATTTCCCGCGCAGTCCCGCAAGGCTGCCCTCGAGTTGTTCCCTCACAGCGTCTCTTCTCTTGCTCCGCCCAGGAACAAGGCGGAGTCACAGCAAGTGACGTCACATCACGTGACTCCGTTTTGTTCCTGGGCAGAGCAAGATAGGAGACACTGTAAGGGAGCAGCGAGAAGGCAGCCTTGCGGGACTGCGCGGGATTACCGGGACCCCCAGGTACAGTGCCTGACAGCCCGCCCACAAGTTTTTTGGCGGGTCCCATCTCCCAACGCAGTCCTCTACCCCACACCAGAGAATCAGTCCATTTAATTGCCACAATACTGCCCAGAGTAAGTTTATACCTCTGCTCTGCACAGTGCTAGGAAACACTGTACTCATAGCATATTTTGAAAATATAATGCTCTGTATAGTACCTATAACTATTTAATACAAAATACACAAATATCTTTAAGACACTCACCTTGCTGTCTCTTTCCAACTCATTCTTTAACCATTCAAAATCACTATATCTCCTCCTAACGCAAGAATCCTTCATTTTGAAGATCGGCAAGTTTGTCTAAAATGAATTTCATTAAATAAAAACATTATACATACATATTAATTTCATGTCATAAATAAGCCATACCCTCAGCCATGTCTGAATTGCAGCAACCATTAGCATGCCATATTGTATAGCAGCATGTGCACTGCTTGAAATCAGAGATTTCACTGTTACAGTCATTGACGAGCCTATACTTTGCTGTGAACATTTAATTAAGACCGGTTATAGCGTTTACCCTAATACATTTGTTAATCTAAATGAAATGCAGCTTGTATTTTTTTTTGTTTGGCAATCAACGCGATAGTTTAGGAGATATTTAGTTTAAACATTAATGTTACGGAAGACGAGATCTGGGACTCAAAGTGGGAGGGTAAACATCTAGTTTCCTGCCCTGCGGTTCTTCCTCCGCCTGCCATCTTGCCCCTGGTATTCACTGCACAAGGTGGTATCTGAAAGTACAGGTATCACCTATGTCCAAAAAGTGTGCTCCTCAAACAGTACGGCACAGAGTGGGCTTTTTTTTGGATACAGCTGGCTCCTGTACTGTCAGAAATCAGCTTCCAGGAACAAGTTGGCAGGCAAGGTGAGGGCTTCTGGCTTATATAGTATGCAAGTTCCTTATATTGCACCACTGTCATCTAGACATTTAGTCTTCCAAAACTTGGGTTAATTAGAACCTCCAAATTACAGTCCTCGATAATACATTAATAATAGTAAATGAAGCGACATTAAAATGACTAAACATACACAGCATCTGTGAGCCAGAAAAGTATATATACCCATATGCCTCAGCACTTGGTGACCCCGCTCTGCGACTTTACGTGGTCCCGCATACCAAGACATTCTGTACACTGCTACGCTCCCAACGTTGAGAAAGCAGTTTGGGGAAACGGGGAAGGCCATTTCCTATTTCAGCATGACTGTGTAACAGTACAAAAAGCCATGGTTGGATGGGCTTGGTGTGGAAGAACTTGGCTGGACGCACAGAGCCCCGAGCTCAACCCCGTTAAACACCTTTGGGATGAACTGGAATGGAGATTGCGAGCCAGACCTTCTCATCCAACATCAGTGCCTGACCTCACCAACGCTCTACTGGATGAATGCGTAAAAATCCCACAGAAAAACTCTCCAAAATCTTATGCAAAGCTTTCCTAGAAGAGTGGGAGCTGTTATGGCTGCAAAGTGGTAACCAATTTCATATTATTGTCTTTTGATTTAGAATGCGATGTCATCAAAGTCCCTGTTGGTGTAATGGCCAGGTGTCCCAATTATCTTGTCTATATATTGTGTGTGTGTGTTATATAATATATATATAAGCTGGATAGCAGGTATCACAGGCCAGTTGGGGAGATCTTCTAATCTTCATGACTTGGCCAGGTAGCTGCAACACTGATGGAGGTCAGTGAAGCACAGACCTCCATAGCAGCTCTCAGGTGGCTACCTTATAGCGCTATCTGGCAAGGTGGGCAGACAGTCCCGTGTCAGGCCCCAGCATCCCCCAATTCAGGTTTGTCAATATGAATACTGAAGTGTTGAGGGGATATGCATTAGTACCAAGAAAATGAGCCACCCATGGTTGTCTTTTTTTACCTTGAAGAATCAGAAGAACATAAAATCATAATTTGCCTCATTCTCAAATGAGTTTTTCTTAAATGTGGGCAGTATATTAGCGACTGAAGGCCTCTCACATTGAGCTGTCTCTAGCACTCTACATAATGATACCCCACCCATGCCAATAGTTTAGAAGCCTGTGTAACAAGCTTGGGTGTCAACATCACAAACAGGAGGTAGATTAGTGACTACATCAAGTAACACAAAGAAATGCAGCACATTACCCTGGAAACGTATTTAATGAAACAAGTCACATCAAGAAACAAGGAGGCCCGAGCTGCAAGGTAGTACAAGGAGTGTTTCTATATAAATTAGCTTGCCTTACGATGGCATGGAAGGGTTACAGGTCGATGAGAAGGCATTCAACGCATGTAATCCTAATGTCTGCACATGCATGCGCATTCGTGCAGATTCTCAGTGCATGCGCCTGACTGATAACAGGAAAGAGGTAAAAGTACAGTTTCTGATCCCTTAAGAGATGGGACATGCCTTTGGTCTGATTCATGATTCCTAGTTCTTCAGGCCGTTGCAATCAAGAAAAATGAGGCAAGGATTAATACAAGCACTAAACTGTACATTTAATCCTCAAATGATAAGCCATCCAATGCCACCATCTGCAATGCCCCATACCACAACACAGCATGACACAACACAGCATGACACAACACAATGCCATATACTGTGCACTGCACCACATCACCACACAGTACTACACTATACACTGCCACTCGGTGACACAATGCACTGACACACACATACAGTGACACATTAAACCCTGACTGCATAACCGTGACATCACTGTGTTATCACTATATCTTACCCTCATCCGGACCTCGTACACAGTGTACCGGTTCCGTCCCACACCCACTGTTTGTGGGTTAAATATATCAATCTCTAGGAAGTTACTAGGCGGTCCGTAGGCGTCGGTAAGGTCTTGCGGCTTAGAATTTAGCCGGCGAGTATCCGCCACTGTGGCGTCCGACATCTTTACCGGAAACCAGGAACGTCAGGCGGCGGAAACACGGCTGGACCGACACACCCGGCCCGTAGACCGCACTGCGCATGCGCACTCCCTGAAGTTGCGGGTTATCCGGGTTACGGGGCATCATTTCCACACTGCGCATGCGTGACTAGAGCATGCAGCTTCCGGGGCTGAGCGTGCTTTATGCGTTAATGCGCTGTATGCAGCTGACATCACTTTCCGTGGGTGCCTTGAATGGCTCACAGCGCCCCCTGTCGTTAGCCTGCATAAAGGCAGCATTTGCTTTATAGTATTCATTATTACCATTACTATAACATCATTTGGTTCTTACACCCATGAGGGCCAATCCTGTACAAAGGCACCCCGCTCTGACCCACAAGGGGTTTTCAGCGGCCGCTCAGCCGTGAAATGTGTAGCCAATGGGCAGGTTACGTCACTATCTAATTAGGGAAAGCCTGCAATGTTGTTTTTAAATCTGCTGTTACATAGTTACGTAGTACATAAGGTTGAAAAAAGACCTAAATCCATCAAGTTCAACCCTTCTACCTAACCTTCCTACTCTTGATCCAAATGAAGGCAAAAAAACCCTAAATAAGCTTCTTCGAATTCTGCCATCAGGGGAAAAAATTCCTTCTTGGAGTCACCAAAAAGGCAACCGGATTTCTCCTTTATCATATCCCTCTAAGATGCCATTTTCAAGCGTATATAATTTTAACTTTTTTAGTCTCTCTTCATAACTAGTATCTCCCAATCCCCTTATTAATTTTGGAGCCTTCCTTTGCACTTTTTTTAGTTCCATAATGTCCTTTCTAAGGACCGGTGCCCAGAATTGTACCGCATATTCAAGGTGAGGTCTTAACGTTGATCTGTAAAGAGGCAAGATGATATCCTCCTCCTGTATTGTTTGGTTTTATGCATGCCATAACCTTATTGGCCCTTGCAGCTGCTTGCTGGCATTGCACACTGTTGCCAAGTCTGTTATCTAATATTATTCCTAAATCCTTCTCATTGGTAGTTTCCCCCAGGGATATTCCACTCATGGTATAGGTTGCATTTTTATCATAATGCATAACTTTGCAGTTATCTATATTGAACCTCATCTGCCACTGTGCCCAGTCCCCAACATCCATTCACAACAACTCTCTGCAGTCTATCTTTTAGCCAATTTTCCATCCAAATACAGACATTTGCCCCTAAGCCTATTTCTGGTAATTTGTAGAGTAATCTTTCACGTGGAACTGTATCAAATACCTTAGCAAGGTCCAGATAAATCACCTTAATTCCCCAAAATAGTTCTATAAAAGTTCATCTCATTGAAATTTTTTTTGGTGGGAATGGTAAACCTTCATGTAATACAAAAGCGGGCACTGATCGCTTGTTTCTATAGAAACTTAAAAAACATATTTACAGTGTCTGTGCCCTGGTACTAACCTCCAGCCAGCTGGCTCAGATGAGATTTCTGGGGGTCCGTGCATAGAAAGTGACCCCCTTCATTTTAAGTGGACCGTCATTGGGTGTCTCTAGCAGGTAAATGTAGCCTGAACTGTGTTACCCAGCTCTGGAGCCACAGCTGGCTCCTAATGTGTTGTGTTAAGGGAGCTTGGTGGCTTGTCAGGAACCGCCTGATCTTGAGTAGGGAGCAGGTCACTGTCCAAGGCTGTCCTCAGCTTGGTCAAAGACTATTCAATCACTAATAGTCTGGAGGAGGAGGGTTATTTCCACCTTACTCCTGCTCAGCCCTTGCACTTTTATCATATCCCCTTCCACCCAGCACCCCTCCCCATCCTTAGATGGTATTCCTGTCACAATGCCACATTGTAGGCGCTTTCGGCAGTGGGCAGGGGTCAGCATGGGAACCCTAACTGGTCTGTGGCTATGTAGCCCCATACGCAACAAACCGATATGCACTGCGTGTTCTGACACCTTTCTACTAGATTTACTTTTTCAGCAATTTGAGCTACAGGAGCCCGTCTGTTGGATTTGACCACATGGGCAGCCTTGCCGCGTGCATCAATAAACCTTGGCCGCCCATTACTCTGTCACCGGTTCCCTGCTTTTCCTTCCATGGACCACTGTAGATGGGAACACCCCACAAGAACTGCAGTTTTGGAGATGCTCTGACCCGTCTAGCCATCACAATTTGGCCCTTGTCAAAGTCACTCAGATCCTTACACTTGCCCATTTCTCCTGCTTCTAACACATCTACTTTGAGGACAAAATGTTCACTTGCTGCATCATATATCCCACCCACTGACAGGTGCCATGATAACAAGATTATCGGTGTTATTCACTCCACCTGCCAGTGGTCATAATGTTATGGCGGATCGATGTATAGAATAAAGGTGTAAAGAATAAACATTAGCTCAGCAAAGGAAAATCCTCATACTGGCGTTTAAGGCGCTGTTCCACTTAGACAACACATTGCCTTGCAGGAGACGAGTTTGATGGAACAATTGCTGATGCAGTGGGGCCTGCAGCACATGCAAAATTTCCATTTTTGTGTCACAAAGTATAGATGTAAACTATATACTGTATATATATTTTAAAATAAAGCAACATCCATACATTTGTTGGCCATTTGTTTTGTTTTTTTTTTTTAATTTTGGTTGCTGATGTTTACATTGGAATGTGATTTTCATTACTTCTTGCTTTACAGTATATATATATTTAAAAAATGTACGGTCCTAATACAGGCACCCAAACACTAAACTAGTCCTTCTCCTAATTCAAAGCCCTCTGGAGATCCATTAATACCCAAATTGCTTATTATTCTCTAAAGGTCAGGAGTGAACCCAAAGGAAGACTGATGAGCTAAGGTTCCTGCCAAGTTGCTTCTGACATATGCAACTTCAGACATCTCTCTAGGCAATTTGCATTGATCTTCTCAGGCTCATGTTCTCCACCTTGTATTGATTCTGCAAAAGATTTAGAAAGCATTGTAATGTTATTGTTAACAGTTATCTGGTCCATACCTGTGGCACTGTAGTTCCATTTTGGAATCCTAATCTTCAGATCCAGTTTTAAAACTTACTGAATGTCTCACAGATTTTAGACAGTGTTCCCATAAGAGCAAATTAAACGCTGTCCATCACCCATTTCTTCAGCGCACGTTAAGAATGTGAGTGTAGCCGCACTATTACCTCAGAGTCGCGTAACATCTTTTTATGTGACCTCACTGAGCTCCTGCCTTAGTGAGCAGGCCTGCCCGTTTTTAAGAATTATGGAGGCAATTGACTCCTTGCCCCTGGTCATTTTGAACGTTGAAAGGCCCATGCAGCCTCACCAACAAAGAATGCGTATTAAAGTACTTTGTAATTTAGCATACTATCTTTACCTGTAGGGACAAAGTCACCTTTAGGAAAAGAGGCAGCTCCAGAGTTGCAGTGCACTCTGTGTCCCTCTTTTGTCTCTCGATGTTCCTACTATCTCAACATTTTTGGCGAGTATGAGTGTCTCCCAGTGTTCTACAGGCCTAAATGTAAGTAACACTAAATACTGTATATAGAAATAACAGAAATGTGTTTATCAATTAAATTGTATAAATAAAATACACTAAATGCCTTACTTGGTTACATAAATAACTATCTAGAGGTCGCAATGTCACAGAAAAGTCTTGGCAAAGCCTAACCCTAACCACAGCAACTAAAACAAAGGTGCCCCTCTTTGGCCATTTGAAATTTCTGGAGGAATGCATGGGCACAGAGGGCCTTAGTTGACCCCCTGGAAATCTTACGCCAGCCAGCGCTGGAGGTTACTGGAGGTGAGTATACTGCGCATGTGCAGTGGCAAGCATGAAATGTGTTCAACCAAACACATCTCCTGCAAGCCAAGGAGTTGGGGGTGGGGAAAGAATCAAATGTATGGGGGGACTCTGCTCAATCCATCCATGCAGGTTCAGTTCTATTTAGACATTTTCCCCGACTTTACTAAATACTTATAGATCACCCTTCTGTGCATGTTAAATACACATATCCCTGTTTTCTGTAGCTTCTTGTTCCAAAACTTTAATTGGAGCCGCTTAAGTTGCTCCCACTGCTCTGCTCTGTCCGCCAATGAAGGGGCATTTGCTTGAGGATTTTCTAGTTTAAAGGGGTCTGGGAGTGGTTGTAGGAGGTTACACTTCTGTGATGTAATACATAGAGGAGGGCTTTGGGAAAAAACAGGACTCTGTTGCTAAGCAACTCTAGTATCTCATTAAACCTTTTGCTGCAGGTTTTAAGTGACAGGGAGCATTGAAAAGAACAAATAAAATGACGAGTTTCTTTGACTTTTCCTTACACGTTGAAACACTCGTCTGGTGATATATTAAGAGGTGAAACAGCACCTTTAAAGTGTATATTATGGCCGGAGTGTCCCATAAGGATCATTTCATTACATAATACTAAGTGTAGATGAATTACTGTCCATTTGAAAACCAGTATCTCACTGCAAATTAATCTCACTGCATTAAATGTACATTATCAACAGTAGTAGGTGGCTTTTTGGTGGACATTTCAGGTGCTAAACCATTAAACTGTATCGCTAATGGGGAAAAATTACATTTTGTGCAAATGTCTAAAGCTGTGTGTATTCAGTAGCATTATTCAGTGAATAATTAATATATATATTCCTCCAAATTTTCAGATTGAGGATATTGCTGTCTTAGGAAACATATCAGATGGCAGGGCATTAACCCCTTCATTACCCTGCAGACATACAGGCATGTCCACAAAAAGTGTGACAAGATTACCTTTCGGACGTACCTGTAGATCATCGTGTGTAATGGCGCGAGTACCAGTACACCGTTGTATAAAGAACGCAGGATCTCACTTCTGACACCCATCTAAAGGTCACTGGAGGACAGGAGAGACTCAGCGGGCTCTGTATAGATCCAGTTGGGATCACCGATTGCTCCACTAATGGCTGATTGCACTTATTGCAATGAGCAGTGCAAGTCTATGGAGCCCTGCTTGCTGATCAGTGCAGGGAAGATTATAGGAGAAAAAAAAATGGGAAAAAAGGGTTGTTTTTTTTAATACTGAAATATAAATAAAAATGAAAAATAAAATAAGTAAAAATAAATAAAAAAAAAACAAAACACAGTGACATCACTGACATACATAAGATGTATAAGAGATCCGTAAAGGGATCTCTTTCCATATTGCACTGATAGCAGTAGAAAATAAATAAAGGCCTTACATCCCATTGTCACAGCACTATATGTAAATATTATATACTCTCCATTGTTCACTTCTCCCAAAGAAGTATTAAGATTACTACCAGATTGGGTACTATGTAAGGGATGGGTGTAGCCCCCTAGAACATAAAAAATATATATGTGGGGTATGTCTTGAATCAGAGGATGGTGATGCAAAACAAGGAAATTTCTAGCTGTGTAACATAATTGCAAAATGGTTTTCCAATGATCACTAAAATTGGATTAGCAAACACAACCTTCCATTGGAACACATGAGTGATGGGAGTGATAAAGGTCCTCTGTATGCTTATAAACAGGGCGTAACTAGAAACTTCACCAAGCAACATGCCAACACACACACTTACTAATATTCACTAACACACTCATGTACACACTCATTCTAACAAACACACTCCCTCCTCTCACACCACTCATGCTAACACACATTTATACATCCACATTCATGGTCACATACACTCATACGTAGACATTCATGCTCACATGCATAAAAACATACATACCCCCTCCCTCCTGCCCACTCCTCCTTAACTTTCCTATCATACAGAAAACAATCACTTTTTATTGCTGCAAGCTATTGAAGCATAAGGTGTACTTAGTTTTTCACACATGGCTTCTCCATTTTGGCTTTATTTTTGCTGAATAAGTCATGACACAGTGTAACATGTCATGTGTTGTTCAACTGAGGTTGTACTTACCTAATTTTTAGACCTGCTAAGGAACAGATGCTTGTTACTATGTCCTGATATGTAAAAGCATAAAAGTTGTATTCTTTTCCCACACAACTGTATGGTGAGAATATCAAAAACGTATGGTAATTATGGCATTAAAAAGCCTGGGTAAAGAAGGAGTTAACTTTTTTTCCCAATGATTTATAGCCTATTGGTAGTTATTTATTGTAGTATGTAATTTACTGGATCAAAGCATTTCTTACACACAACCCACTTTGTAAACACATTTTTGTAGTTTAAACTGCATTCTTCAGGGTAAAATTACAATGGACATCGCATTCATACCCCCCTCCCCCACAACAGTCTTAGGTTCAACAAAAGAGAGGGGCATCAGGGAAGGAAAATGTCATAAATAAATAATTTTAAAACGCAGCACAATATTAATGTCTGCATAATCTTATGTATTCATAAATAATCTAATAACAGCGCAAATGCCTCTGAGTGCACTCAGTTTAAAAGCCAGCTTTAACTAAAGCCACGTGATAAAGCAGTGGGTGGGACATAAACGTTTTTGTATTTTTAAATAAAGATATTATATTAAAAAATGGTACGCAACAAAAGTCGTGCCCATCATTCCACCCCTTCACTGGAAACTACTCGCAGTTACATAACCGGCCAAGTTAAAACCCCGCCCCCCATAAAGATCCATGGAAGTAGTAGTTTAACAGCCTAAGCCAGGGCCAGCCGACGCGACTGGGAACCCCGAAAAGCGGTGGGACTTGTAGTTCAAAAGTACACCCTACCAACGTCCTTCCGAATGTCCCGAAACTCCAATTCCCGTCTTGCCTCGCGCGCCGCAAGGCGTCAGTCCTGACGTACCAATGCGCCTGCGCCGTTCGCTCTCCGCAGCTCCTGGTAAACAGAGACGTCAGCGAGAAGTTTTGTGGTGTCCAAAACAAAAGGAAAAGTGTCACTTACCAGGCGGAACCGGCAGCAGCCGTCTTCTGATCACGGGAATCGGCATTGGGGGCTCATAGAATCGTAGAGACTTTCCGGAAGCCATTGAGAGGATTGTGCACACTTCACTGTACCTAAAGTTGCCCCCCAACCCGAGTGATGGGGGGTACAAGTGATCACGGGCCGATCATCACGTTGTAGTTTTTGCAGGGGAGTTGAACGCTTTCACCTGCACGTTACTGCTCTACACTCCACGATTTACTGATAATAGACTGTTCTTCTCGAACTATTATGGAGGAAACGGAGCTGACACCGGTGGACATTGATCCAGACTTTGAGCCCCAAGCGAGACCCAGGTCATGCACGTGGCCTCTTCCCAGACCCGATCTCTCAGCCGTCAAGCCATCGGCCGCCAGCGATGAAAACAAAGCAGATATTTCTGATGCTCCTTCCTTACTGTCCCCAGAAGGGGAGGAGAGGATGTTATCCGATGGGCTGATGGGCAGCAGTGGAATTACCCCCAGGAAAGGGGGGTCCAGGAGGAACGCATGGGGCAACCAGTCCTATGCAGAACTCATCAGTCAGGCCATAGAAAGCTCTCCCGATAAACGACTGACCCTCTCCCAGATCTATGAGTGGATGGTGACGTCCATTCCTTACTTCAAAGACAAGGGTGACAGCAACAGCTCTGCTGGTTGGAAGGTAATCGGGGAGCAGATGTTGCATGTTCTCATTACACTACAAATGATAACCAGATAGACATGGCGGGATTCTGTCTTCAGTGCATCAACTGATCTGTCACGAAAGGGGTTCCCTTGTAATGAAAAGCTTCTTAATATAGGAGCAATTCCACAACGAGAATCCCTTCCCAGCGTGCAGCTTCTCGGTGATCTTTAATGCGCCCCCCCGTCCCCAGGTGTATCTTTTGTATCAGAGAGGTTTGGACCACTGATAAGTTTCACACTTTTGTGACTATGATGGATGATTAAATGACTTTCACATATCCTGTTTCTTGTAGGGAGGGCCTGAGATTCTGTGATGTCACTGTTTTAATGCATTGAATGATGCAAAAAGTTTCTTCACAATGAGTGCATTAACCAGGTGTCTACAAAATGCTCTTACAGGCAGAGTAACCTTTTATCGCTCAACTTACCCCGAACATTGTTGTATGTGTGTATAATATATATATATATATATATATATATAACAGGTTGGAAGAAGTAAACAATATAATATAAATAGAGTGTATTTGGAAACCCCTTCTTTTCAATGAACTACACAGTAAGTGGTCCAAAGTATTGTTCTTCCGTGTGAAAATGCTTCTAAGAGCCATTTATGTGTCTTGGGCAAAGACCATTAATGATTTATAGGTGATTGCCAGCGCACGTTTCTTTTTCTTTCTTTTTTCTCGATTAGCGTCAAGGTCTGTTTAAAATGACAGCTTGGGGAAATATTTGAGGGCTGTTAAAGCTTGAGATAGACCAACATTTTCTTATGGAGACGCAGTTGTGAATGTTTCTGTAGTATTTGCAGTTAATAAGAAGTTGATGGTATATTTATTTCCATGCAGACAATAAAGTCTGTTCCTAGAGATCCATATCCCGTACGTCTGCAGGCACAATGCTGTTTTTGCTCTTTGTTTTCTCGTCGTTAACGGCTAAAACCACATCTCTGGCTCCTCCTGGATTGTGGTTTGTGGCATGGGGCTTCTCGTTGGCATGTGCGATCTAGAATCAACTGGTAGGACCACAGTTCAGTACAAAGCAATAATCTTGGATGTCAGTTCTTCGTCTTCTGTGTCCTTATAAGATTACAAGCTGTGATCTCTTTAGATTGCCAGCTGTGCTAGAGTTCTTATATTATCATGCCAATGGTTTGTGTCCAATTAATTTCCAGCAGTCCATATAGTTTTCATTTGCTAAAATATAGATCTTTAGGATTATGATGGAATTATGGAAAGCTGGCAAACGTGATTGGGACTGTGTCATATTCTTCTGAACAGTTTATTACCAGCCACAGTGTTATATCTTTGGACCTCAGTGGTGGGAACCTTGATGGTTTTGTATACCTGAATGCAGCAAATGGGTTATCCCATTTTTTTCTGTAACATAGCCAAATGTTATGTATATAATATATCAAAGGGCAAGCTACGAGAATACAATAAACTTTCCTTATAAGACAGCTTGTGCGCTGAAACTGATCTGGAGACAGATGGTGCACCATTTTCTAAAATAAGTGTAAAAGAGTAAGAATGGGATAAGATTAAAAGAAGGGTAGCTGTGGACACTTGCAGACACAAAAGGGGGGGACGAGCACAATTGCCATTAACAAACCCTTAGTTCCTATCGCTTTTCTTGGCCAATTGGATCCATAGTGGGGTCGCCTTTTTGGTCTTAGGACTCCAGAGCCTTTATTAAAGTGCATTGTTGTTTATTAAAGCTCTGAGTTGGTGGTCAGTATGTGAGAATTGGTGAAGATGCTGATTAAGTTCTCATTCTGTAGCCTTTTACACCTTTTTATTCCATATTGACAAATATAAAGCAGGACAAGTGACATTTTGTTACATTTACCTACACACAATACTGAACATTTAACTCAATAAGTTTGAGCAATTGTGTTTATAACTTCTATGGTAGAACTTGATTGCCTTTTGTTTTTTCCTTTCTATAGAATTCAATCCGCCATAACCTGTCCCTGCACAGCAAGTTTATCAAAGTTCACAATGAGGCCACTGGTAAGAGCTCTTGGTGGATGCTGAATCCGGAAGGGGGAAAGAGTGGCAAAGCTCCGCGTCGGAGGGCAGCATCCATGGATAACAGCAGCAAACTGGCAAAAGCACGGAGCAAGGTATCAAAGAAGAAGACAGCTGGCCCTGGTGACCCTCCTGCTGGTAGCCCTAGTTCACAGACCCCAAAATGGCCTGGTAGCCCTTCATCACGAAGTGCTGATGATCCTGATGTATGGACTACATTCAGACCCCGTACAGGTTCCAATGCGAGCAATCTCAGTCTCCGGTTGTCACCAATCTTGCCGGAGCAGGATGATGTGGTTGAGGAAGATCTCCACTCCTCTCTTGCTTTTTCAAAAAGTGTCCCCCCAACTGTCACAGAAGAGCTGGAGCTTATCGATGGTCTCACTATGCTTACATCAGGAGCACCACTCCCACCACCACAGTCACTGCTTCAAAGTAGTTCCAGTTTTCCTCTTCACCCACCACAAGCACTCTCCTTTGGTAACTCCTTGTTCAGTCCCATTGATGTTTCTTCTGTGCGAGGGCCAACTGGAAACTTTCAGCGGCCTCAGACTCTGGAAGCACTCCTTACTTCTGACTCTCCCCCACCAAGCAATGTGATGATGACACAGGTTGACCCCGTGCTGACCCAAAGCGGAGGACAGAATTTACTTATGCTGGGTGGGCAAAACAAGGGTAGAAACCCAGATCAACCCTCTGTGGTGCCCCTCAGTTCTTTAGTATCACCCGCCACGATTTCAGTACTAGGACCTCCTCCAGTGTCATCCATGCCATCTCCTAAGCCTTCCCCTTTTGGTGTGTCTTCTGAACGGCTTCCAATAGACCTGGATATCGACATGTTTCATGAGAATTTTGAGTGTGATGTGGAATACATCATCAGTAATGACTTGATGGATGAGGGCATCCTTGACTTCAACTTTGATCCCTCACACCCAGGAACTAACCAGGGAAACAGCCACAGTTGGGTGCCCAGCTAAATACAGGTAAGCAGGGCCCTCTTCACCTATTGTATCGCTTTAGTCTTAGTCCATCAATTCTAGTTTTGTTATACCTTGTGAATCTGTATATTGTAAGAAGTGTTGCATACATTGTTGATGATATATAACTAAAAGGTAATACTAAGTATTAAGGATTACTTAGTGTCACAGGATGAGAATGTTATAGGCTGCTACCAGAGAAGCATGGGGAATGAGATAATTGTAGGAGTAAGGAACGGTTTAGATCAATGATATAAGATATTCAATTTGTCCTATGTCCTTTACAGTTTCTCGAGCAACCCAACAAATTTTGAAGGTGGATTTTCCGGTCCTTTAGGAGAGTGATGACTGTGTGGACACAAACGCTCTGCTCCATGCACTGCTCCGCCTGAAGATGCACATCACCGCTCTACATTCAAAAACAAATGCTTTGCTTCCATATAGTGCAGCAATCAGTTTTTACCTCTACTGCAGCGTCCCCTGTCCTTGACGTACTATTACGAAGGGGGCGTTATTAATTCCCTGCCAATTAGCGAGGTCTGTTGAAAATCTTGCATATCCTGGTGTAGTAACTGGTGAGCTGATTCATATTTTCAAAAAGAAGGAGGACATGAAGCCAAGAGTAAGAAATACCCAGCTAGTTAGAGTACTTTAAGACAGAGATTGTTCTGTGCCCTGGACCAGCACATACACCTGAGCGTCAGAGAGATGCAATGGTGCTCAGACACTACACCTTCAAGGAAGCAGGTTATTGTACCATATGAACATACTGCAGGACTTCCATCCATCATTTGGTCCCACCAGCATCTGAAGAGGACTCTCCAATGGCTTGCACAAGTTCATGGCACTTTCCCACCTATTTCATCCTCTATGTAACTTTTGGCTTGTAAGGAGCTATAAACAGAGAGGTGCAGGCACCAAAACGAACTGGATCAAGCATAAGAACATAAAAGTTACTATTTCAGATGATTAGGAAACGGACATAGGATTAAAAAAAAAAAACCTAATGTTTGTAGTTAACAGTATAGGGTACTTTGTTTTGTTTTGCTAAAACACTAAAACATAATGGGAAAATGAGGTTTATCAGGTGCTCAGATCCTCACAGAAAGTTATTTTCTAAGACATGGTCTTACCTATACGTCCACTATGCTGCATATTGCTTAGTCCCGTGAATGGCCTGTCACATGTACCGTATTTGCTCGATTATAAGACGACCCCGATTATAAGACGACCCCCCAAAATCAAAATATTAATTTAGGAAAAAAACAAAAAGCCTGAATATAAGACTACCCTATAGGGAAAAAGTTTTACCAGTAAATATTAATTAATGTAAATTATTTTCATGTTAAATAAAAGCTATGATTGAGAAAAATATATTTTTTAAATTTCCTTTTATTTTCCAACCTGCCCCCCCCAGTTATGCCACTCTGCCCCCAGAAATGCTTTATACCCCCCTATTTGCCACTCTGCCCCATGATATGCCTTATACCCCTGTATGCCACTCTGGCATATAGGGGGTTAAAAGGCATATCATGGGGCTGAGTGGCATATAGGGGGGTATAAAGCATTTCTGGAGGTATATAGGCATATCATGGGGCTGAGTGGCATATAGGGGGTTAAAATGCATTTCTGGAGGTCCAGAAATGCATTTTAACCCCCTATATGCCACTCAGCCCCATGATATGCCTTTTAACCCAGCATGTACTGGCTGCCTTGGCTTGATAGGAGTGTGATTGCTGTTAGCAGTTTGATATATATATATATATATCAAACTGCTAACAGCAATCACACTCCTATCAAGCCAAGGCAGCCAGTACATGCTGGAACCTGGGGATGATAGCAGTGGGATTACAGCCTCCATATGCCATGCTACAACCCCCACCCCCCTTACACATCCATGCTATCACACACACACTCACACTCATTCACAAACATTTAAATACTCATTCATTCCCTTAATCACACACACTTCACACATACTCAAAAACCCTCCCCCACCCCCTCACCTGAACTGCAGATCTCCCACTCGCAGACTTCTGCAGGGGACCGGCTGTAGCAACTTCTCTGGCCCCGCCCTCAGAGGAGGGAGGGGGGAGATAGAGTTCTGTGAGGACGCTGCAAGCTTCCTGCCCTGCTTCTAACAGAAGAGATGCTGCTCGCGACCGGTAAGCAGCATGGCACCAGCATTTTTTTGGGGTCTGATTAGAAGACGACCCCGATTATAAGACGAGGGGTATTTTTCAGAGCATTTGCTCTGGAAAAAACCTCGTCTTATAATCGAGCAAATACGGTATATTTTAAACACCGGTATCACTCGCATCTTACATTGTCCCCGTTGAACCTTGAAAAATGACAACATGTTTAATTTGATTTCCTTACATCACTCTACAACCTGTGATGAACCTTTGACAGGCGTTCTTGTGATGAGTCTAAAAGGGTTATTTTTAGCGTCTTGTTTTCGGGATGCTATATTGGTGACAGATTTATCATTGCAGCCTCTGGTAGCCAAAAAAAGAACTCTTCCCGCCTAGAGAGACATTGTCTGCCCCGTTCAAAACGTCAAATTATATTTCATCCTCTGCCTTATTAATCCTAAGGGAAAGACGAGCTGTTCGTCTATGGGTACAGGGCTTACTTGAGGAAGAAGCCAACTAACTGACATACTCTGAATTACTACAATTTGTAAAATAACATTTTTTTGTAATGGTTTTAGAATATTTTGTAACTTTTGAAGTGTTGAGAAATGATTACTTTTTTTTTTCTATTGTTAGCATCCATGTGCTTTATAGCAGAGCACATACATTGCTTTAAAGGAGCATTACATAGCTTTATTTCGAAGAGACATTTGGTGTTGTAATAAATACCTTCCATTCATTTCAAACAGAGGGCTAAAAAAAAAAAACACTGTGCTTTTTAGAATATCTTCATCTGCAGTTTTCCTGCAAAACAGATAATTATATATTTTCCAGACTTTGGAAATAGTCCCTTTCTAAATTCTATAATATATAGACTGAGAGTGCTTTTATTTTTTTCCCTAAAGGAGTATATTATACATTATATAGATAATGTATATTTTAATCCAGAAAAAGGATAACATGGCTGCTAATCATTTCTTACATCACTGCACTTAAACGACCCCCTTCCTAAAATATAATCTCAGTATTTGATGGTAGATGTCAGTGTGAGCTTTATTGGATGTAGCAAAAAAAGAGAATATTCCAGGATACCTTTTTTTTATTGTTATCTCCTGAGCTGGCGGTATAATTATATTATCTGTTGCTTTCAGGGCAGTTTTCTATGGGGCAATTAATAATTAATAAACCCCTCTTGCTTAACAGTAGCACCCGCATGCTGATGTTCACTGTCAACCCGATTAAATCAGAAATATTAAAAGCAAACCAATTAAGAAATAATAAACTATATTACAACCCTACAAACCTGAGAATAATTGACGTTCAGCGAATCAACTAAAATGCCTGGTTTACAAGTTTTATTACTATGAAAAAAATGAATTTTTTTTTTAGCCTAAATTAAAGTCCAAGATATCTAAAAATGTACAGTTTGAGGCACATGATATTGGAATAAACCTTTTATGATAGTTTTTAAGGGATGTAATAAGAATGAAAGCATGACTTGGAAAATAGGCCTAAGATATTACTGTTTGTATCCTATGATGATTTATAGGTTACTTTGGTGCGTTCATTTTTTTTTTAAAGTCTTCATAGGAGATTTGATGCCTACACATGTTTTTTATGTTTGGATAATATTTTTTGTTTTGTGCTTTTTTGGGGGGGGGGTATTCAATCTCTGGGATATTGAATTGGGTCGGTTAGCTGGTTATCGATCAGTTGGAAAATTATGAATTGCAAAGATTTTACAATGCACAAAATGAAACAGTTGTGGGTTTAGATGAAAGATAGATTTGTATACAATTATAGAGTTAAGTATAATAATAGAAAGGTAGATATATATATTATATAGATATAATATATGCAAGGATAACATGCCTATTATATAAATGGCTGCATATACAAATGTGCGTATATCGTATATCTGTAAACACACATACTGTATGTTCATGCAGAACACGTGCAAGGGGCTTGAACTCTGAAATTAACTGCTGATGTCCATCATTTCGGGCTATTTTATTTTGATTCCCATGAATACATTGTTTCTTGTCTCCTAAATTCTGCACGATACACATTTGACATGCAGGGTCGCAAGAATAGACATTTCATACCGGGCCTCAAACTTTAGTTTGGCATACGACAAAACCCACCTGCAGCATGTAAAATTAAATTGTGTATTGTATTATCTGCCAGCTTTAGGTACATGTATAGATCAAGGTTTTGCATAGTTGGAATTCTCCACTATTGCACAAAAATATATAGTCCTTCATAAAGTAGCGATTTTTTATTTTTATTTTTTTAACCTCTAACCTATAATTTTGTTACCCTGGCTATTTTAAGTCAGTGTTGATTTACCAGCCTAGAATATAAGTAAATATGAAATGATGGTTATATAGAAACAAATAAGAGAATATAGATGCAACAGGGTTTGTTACTTCCTTTTGATTCATACATTGTGATTTTCAGCACCAGCATTAAACCCGGTGGAAACTGTGATAATCTGTGTTTTACGATGGGGTGTTTTTTGTTAATTAAAATACATGTTGCACTTATGTAAATGTTGTTAAGGGTTAAGTATACTGTAGATTGTCATATTTGAGTGGCTGAATGCTTGTGGTGCAAATCTTGGACACACACACACACTCACATACCTCTCTCGGAGCCTCAATGTCTTCAAGGGAGCAAGCTACACAGACCTCATTAACAAGGCACCGGCCCATGGTCAGCAGAATATGAGAACCCAGAATCTCTTAGTAAATCCTGGAGAGATCACATCTGTGCCTGTGACTCTTCTGTATGCGTTTACACATAGTTATTTCAGCTCTGCCACTGTGGCATATTACACTATTTCGTTGTGTCTAAAAGCTGGGATTTAAAAGGTTTATTTTCGCAGAGTATATCATTTGCTCCAAAGTGTGCGAAACAGCAGAAACGCAACTTTGACTTTGCATTAAGTGGGTACATGGCTTTAGGAGCCTTAAAGGGGTATGCATTCAGTTTGCTACTGAGTTGAATACATTGGCTGTAGATTCACAATTCATTGTGAAGGGTCAGAGTGGGTCGCTTATTTTCCCAGCAAGATGGGCTGCTCCAGCCCTGCATAATGAATAGCTTGGTTTGTAGCAGAGAGTCACTGACGTATCTATGTGTAATGCATAGCCAACACAGCCCATCTTGCAGGAGAATATAATTGATGTATTTGAGTTAAAGTGTTCAGCTCACCTGCAAACATCTGGTTTAGTGAATAAACAAATGACTCAACACCAGTCAGATGGTTTCTAATGGCCACATTTGGTTATTCCAACCCTTGCCACCATGAATGCAAGATTTAAGTAGCCTATTCTTTCTGCTGTTCCAAGGGTGAACAGGAGAGGGCAGCAGATAAACTTTTAATATTTAGGGGCACAACTCCAGTCCTTGAGGGCTGTAAACAGGACAGGGGTTCTATGTATTCTTGCCTCAAAACATGTTTAATGAATGTAGTTTAGTGAATCTTTAATGTAGATGCCTGTGTCCTGGTTGCAGCCCTCATGGACTGAATTTGTGGATGCCTGCTTTGATAAACAGAATCCCCCAAATATGACCATTAATTGTATATCTAACAACATCCAACACTTTTACAATCAAATGAAGCGTCGGGTCATGCTAAAAAAACATTTTGGCATAAATAAGTATCATTTCATGACATGATTATGTTAGAACCTCTGCTATTAACAAACTATTAATGTATTTTTTAATAAAGTTACATAACATTTAATTATATTTGATAATTGTTAATGCTGAGAATTCAATTAAGATATGTGTAACTGTTTTAATAAATGTTTATCATTTCTAACTATTGGAGGAAGTCTAGTGAAATTGCTGTTAAATACGGTTCCATTAAGTTAAATCCCTTAAATTATGTCTTCACATCATTTTATACAATTTTTTTTCTTAGTATTCTCATTATTGGATCTGCCACAATCCCAGCTTCTGTACACATTTACCTTTTAGTAGGAGGGATCAAGGGCTCTTGGGGGCTCTCTAGACAGCAGAAGCAGTGCCTCTGAAATGCCACGGCATTGAAGGGGTTGATGTTGCACAATCGCAATTGCGTGATGAGCCTGTATAATCGCTCCTGTAGGAGCGATGAAAGTCTGATGGGGGGGGTTCTGTGTTGGTAGTCCTGGTCTGCAGATAGCAGCAGCAGTGCCCCTGTGATCCCCATGATTTTGGCACAAGGCTTTTTTTTTTTTTTTTTTAACCTGATGCACCATGTATGTCTTATAACCTACGAGCCCACTTTGGCATGATGTACCTGGAATGTTGCCAGGTGTGAAGGGGTTAAAATAAACTCCATTACACTTACTGATAAACAAAAACTGTATAGGTATAAGTATAGGTTTGTTTAATGGTCCTAAGGGCTGTGTAAGGAAGCGGTGGGAAAAAATGGCAGGGGCTCTCGTTAACTTTCACTTGGAGAAACTTGCCATGTTTGGGAAGCATCCTAGTTTGCATAAAGGGGACAAATTTTGGCCAATGCTACAAAGAGATGGAAACAAGTGGACAGCCATCTGCATAATCCAAGGCGTCCTGTAAAAGAATATGGCAACAACCTTCTTGGAAGGGTTGGGTCTGGGAGAGCACATTGCAATCTGGCACAATCTTACTGAGGTGCCTATGACTAGATATTCAACAAAATAGAAAAAGGCTCCAGGCACTCAAGGGTTCCATCAGGCAGATTTATTGAAGGAGAAAGACAACAACATTTTGACCTCACGATGAGGTCTTTATCAACTTGATAACTGTTTTGTGTTTTTTTATTACACAAATTGTACTTCGGTATGGATGTACAGCTCCTGGTATATGTCACTGTTAAACAACACTCCACTATGTGTTTAGCAACATCTTCCGAGTACAGTTTGGGAGGTAAAATGCCACGCTTGGTACACAACTTGGAACTTTGACATCTGGTCCTACTGCCCCATGTCCTAAGTGGGCTATCTTTAAAGCCGGCTAATTCAATTTATCCCATCAAACCATATATTTTCAAAAAACAGACAAGTTAATTCAAATGCTTATATTTTGACCCTTTCCATGCACAAGATTCTACCACCAGCCTTTGCCAAAGTTTGTGGTAGTAATTGTTTTGTATTTTTTTTCACACATATTGTACTTCAGGTATGGTGGATTGTAGATTGCTTTCTAAGCTTGTTTAATGGCAGGCACGTCATTGGTCTTTAACTTACCATTTTTGCGAGACGTGCCTGGGGTTAAATTTGTTACTGTCAGCCCAACATACCTATACTTCCACAAGGACCTTTTCTCTGATTGCCCCTGGGACGCAATGCGTCCATTGACTCAGGCCCCATCATGCTTGTTGCCAGGTATGTCCTCACAAGCTCAGCTTTGGCTGATGGGTATGCCCCAGGTATATCCAGTTGTATAAATAAGCCTAGGTTATCCACCGCAGGATACTGCTAGACCTCACTAGATGTGGTTTATATAATACACCTGATCACTGTAAACCAGTAGCCACTATTTAGAGCTACCTGCCACCCTTGTTCCTGCTACCCTCTTCTTGTCTTCTGGATTATGGACATTTTTTGTGACCATAGTCCATCACATGGTTCTCTAACTTGCACATTCCGGTTTTCTGCGCCCTGCTCCTGGGCTCCAGACTAGAAGCGGGAGAATCTTCACCATCCTAACAGCCACTCTCATTTTCTCCACGCCCAGTCGCTTAGCGTCAATACATACTTCTAAACATTTTCCCTTTGCAAAGAAGGAGTAGAGATAGAATTGTGGATTGTTTCAGTAGGAAACTCCAGGTGAACCGCGCAGCAGAGCCGTAGCTAGCTCCTTTTGTACCCGAGGCAAGAATGGAAAATTGTGCCCCCCAGCTACTTGTTTACAGAGGTTGTTTTATTTACACTGCCCTTACACACACCTGTCCATAAACACACATATACACATACATGTGGCCTTTACACATACCTGTCCATTAACATACATATACGCATACACTGCCCTTACACACGACTGCCCATAAACACAATCACATACACTGCCCTCACACACGACTCCCCCTACACGCACCTGCCCATTACTACGCATATACGCATACACTGCCCTTACACACAACTGCCCATAAACACACACATATACACATACACTGCCCTCACACACGACTCCCCCTACATGCACCTGCCCATTAATACGCATATGGGATTGTGATATCCCCAACCAGCCCTACTCATTGGACACCTCTTTCCCAGACCAGGGCTGATGGTGGCTGGGTGTGCACTGCCCACGGTGACGCCCGATGAGCAGGGCTGGTTGGGGAGAGCACAATCGTGCAGCTGCCTCGGCAGTCTCCTGAAGACCGGCCCAGGGGAGGTGGCCTTTCCGCTCGCCCCCCCTTTAGATATGACACTGTTTTTTAGGGGCTTCATGGTGAATCACATTGCTGGCAGCAATCTGATTCACCACGGGGCCCTGTTGAGCTGGTTAGGGAGATCCGTGATCTCCCCAACCAGTCCTGGAGGCTGCAGCTGCTGATCGGGCGGCTGTGCGCCCCCTCGCAGCTGCGCCTGAGGCGAGTGCCTCACTCACCTCACCCTTCCTACGGCTCTGCTAGAACAGTCACCAAAAGAGCAGTGTGAAGAGTTGGAATTAAATGCAATTAAACATATTGCTATAAGCCTCAAGCAATAAGCCAGTATCACAACATCATGCTGATGAGTTCCAGAACAGGAGCTGATTTATTCATTTTTCTACATCATTGCATAAGCATTTCTTCCACACTCTATCCTATTCATTTATGACCTCCAAAACACCTACTCAGGAAGTGGACTTGAGTGGACATAAGCATGGAACTTATTGGCACGTCTCCCAAAGGTATTACCTCTCATGTTGTTGCCTATACTTTGAGATGAATCAGGGGGTTTACTTTGCCGATTCCTTGTTGCCCCCTTTGGACCCTGTATATCATAGTCTGACTTCTTCCTTGATGCCTTGCTCTGTAAAGAAAATAATTTGCATTAGTAAATATAGTTGTATCGCTAAGTTGTGTGATAAGCCATTGTTGCTAGGTTCCACATACAACAATGAGATAAAGAACAGATAAAAGGAGAGACTTCAACATAGTTCCACCAACTCCAGGGTATTCTCCATCCTTCAGAAATTGTAGAGGTTAGTATAATGAGGTAAACATGCTTGGCATGGCATGATACTCTACTGAAGATAAGCAAGGCCAAGGAACAAATATGTTCTTATGTGCTATGAAATGTTTCTATTTGACAATTTGTCACCCATCCTCTGCCCATTTACAACTTCTCTTTCCTAAACTTTTGTTATTGAACATAGGGGTGTCATTGGACTGTATGCTTATGCCACCTGGAATTTAAATCTGGCCCTTGGGAATATTAAAGAGGTTGAAGTAGAAAATATATGATGACACTTATCAAGGAAGGTGAATATGGGAACGATTTGTTTTAGTATAAATATCACGGATGTTACCCTGTGCTGTGAAGAGACTGAAGTCACTGAAGAGCCTACATGATGAGTAGCCAAATGTGTCCGATCCTGAGACCTCAAATGTTTAAGTCGTACCTTCTCAAGGAGATCACACTGAGCATTTAACATGGCTGTGGATAGGAAATTAAGGATGTTATTATTATACTTATCATTTAAAATAGGCCAAATATAATGAGAAGTTATTTTTTGCACCTGTCATATCTGGGTCTGGAGAGGACAGAATTGGGGTTATCTGTTTGTAGACATTATTAGATCTGGCGTCTGTGAAACAAAACAAAAACATAACCAATAGTAAAGGCATAAGAGAACAAACAATAAACTATGGTATAAGACAAATATCAAAAAACAAAATCAGCGCCTAGGCAATACCTCATTTACACAACAGATTCTGCCAATGAATAGAGAAAAAAACATGTGAGAACTCTAAAAGGTTCATATTCAAAAGCATGGACAGCTAAGACACTATTGTGTTTCATAACATCAATACCCAAACAATGCAGGGCAGGGCGGCTTTATTCATTGGCCAGCGTAGGCATCATTAAAATGGCCATTGTCAGGTATATTAACGATAAACTGACCAATGGGTTAATGGATAAGTTCAAGGCAATGTTAGGTTTTGTGTAATAGTAATTACTTGGTGCCTTATTTTGATACTTTGACATAAGGATAATATGATGTTAATTAAATGAATATATTAAAAGGTGGCTACATATCAATTTGAAGGAAATTATATATGCATCTCAGGCTTATGGGTAAGGGTAGTAAGTGATTACAATTATCTGGAAACAATATTTATAAATTATACATGACTTGGGACTGTGCAAAGTTTGGGTACTTTAAAAAAAATGATTATGAGTTTATTGCATTTTGCAGATCATAGAAATAAAAACATCTGTTTGTGTCAAAATAATGGTATACATCAAATTGTGAAGCAGTTTCCAACATTTCAACACCTGTGTGATCTGCAATACATCATAGTGCAAAATATACAAAATCTAACCATGAGAACACAATCATTATATAGAGTTACTAATGGATACAGACAGAAGACTGGAGAGCTTGGTTGTAAGACCTTCCCAACCCATGTAGTCCCACACCTTAAGAGTGGATGGGATAGTTGGGTGGCAGCTGTCCAGCTGTACCTATGCCAGGTATGTATTTCTGACTTAGACATGTTTATTTTTAGAATGTGATATACAGCTGTACACCTCCAGCTTTGACATGACCTACTGCAGTGATGTCAAGGGTTTTCTCATTAACAGCACAAGATCATCTGCATATGCTGCCAAATTGTACTGGAGCGAGCCTATGATGGCATAAGCTAGCTCCTCTAAGGTAATTGAGTCATTTAGCATGTTGGCATTTGGTTTTGAAGGTAAACACCAATCTCTGCCGATAGGGAGCCCCTGGCAGTGTTAGGCAGGCCCTGCAGATTATAAAGTGACGTGTAATATTGATGAAAACATTGCGCTATTTGGAAGGGGAGGTAGTGTACTTCTCCCCTGCTATCTTTGGAATAAATGTCTGTGTTGCCTTTGCTGGGTTTATTCCCATGCTCATAGAAAATGTTTGATGTGGATTGATGAACATCTTAACCGAATTTCTTAGTCAATAGGCTGCTAACTTTTCTCTTTGGACAGAACCGAAAGGGAAGAGTCTTAGGATACAGATGGGCTATCTCTGCAGCCCTATTTGTTAAACCCTAGTGCCTTAATTATTCTTAATTAAGTGTCCCTGTATGACGCTTTAAATGCTTCCCATAGAGAGGAGCTGGAGACAACAGATAGCCAGAGACTGACCTCTGAGGCAAGGTTTGGGTACTGAATCTATTGTACTCTCAAATTAAGTTTAGATTCATTGACATTTGAATTTTCCCAATTCAGAATTTTCAAATCATGAGTCTGTAGATAACTGTTGACAATACTAACCCTAACTCATCATCTACACTGGAGACCAAAAATACTTTATAAGCATCATCATTTTATACATTCTCTATGCTTAACAATATGTCGAATCATCCAATTTATATTTATATACTCTATATTTTTATTCAATATACCAGTTCAAAAGTTAGAGGCCCTAATGTGAAGATATGTTATCTTGGGTGCAATAAAACAGAATGAATGAAAGGTCTCTTACTACACGATCTTAACATTTGAACTTTTGGCTAAAAATAACTCTATGGAAGCGGTGCCATGAACAACGTTTCTAAAAAAAGGACACAGCCGGAAAAGTATAGGTGAAGATTTAGAATATATGTTCTGTACCTGATTCTCCCATCTTGACCTTGCAAATGAAGTATATCCCACGGGGAATGAAAGACTTGGCTGCATTTTTGTTTGGATTCCTAACCAGGAATAAGAATTTTAAAGTTCCACATTCATCACATATGTCAATGGTTTCTGATGGGAAGAGATATTAATAGATCAGTAAGGCTGATTAGATACTGTCGATAGATAGATAGATAGATAGATAGATAGATAGATAGATAGATAGATAGATGCTCCTCAGTACTTTGCACACCTTTGAGGTAGTCTTCATATTTATTGAATAACATACAGAATTTAACCAGAATTTCAAGACCTGGCCTAATGATAAAGTTTATATAGTCTTTATAATAGCGAATGTGAAACTCTTTATGGAAATTAGCTTAGGAATAGTTCTCTATTCAGAGCTTGATGATGCCGTTTTTGCTGGATCGCATCTACCTTAAAGAAAAGTGAGTGTTTCGTTGTAGAACTCAAGGTAAGGGCACATTTTTCCGGCGAGTGAGGATATTCTCCTGATTCCCAATGTGTATCAATTATGCTCAGGAACAACATCATTAATTGATATTTGTATGTTAATATATGTATAAATCACATATGGAATATATTCTAGTTAGGATCTGGGTTAGCACACTCATTAAGGAACGTGACAAATCATCAGTCCAGTTGGTCGGGAGGGAGGGGGGTAGGTTAATTGTAAAATATTAGGTTATCGTATTAAATGACCTATTCAGTAGGAGTCACCATTTTCCAATAAACTGCCTGGCACCAGGAGTGACCTTACATTGACCAGCAAGCAGTCAATGTATTTCAGTGTGCTATCATTTACTTGGAGATCTTTAATTGGAGATACATTTTTATTGGTAACATAGAAGAAGATGTAACCTAGCATAATCTTTCAGGACCTCAGTCTCTTCTTCAGATGGAATGACAGACTAACAATGGGAAGTTTTAAATACATATGACATAAACTTAAGAAAATAGCCATAAGTCATGGTACGTGTGGGGACCCTTGAGGCAGAGGTGAACAAAGTAGGTTTCTTGCAAAGAATATGTGTGGCTAGCCCTGTCCTTTGATATGACTAGGCATGCCCTTTCATGAAGCCAAAATGGGCCAGAGCTCAGAGAAGCCTACCTTGGGGAGTTCCTGGGTATGACAGTTGGACCATAAAATGTCATGGTGACAGTTTTTTTTAAACATTCGGCAGTTTTCATATAGTAGTAGTAAAAATATGAAGCTTGTGGCAACCTGGGCCAGTTTCCATTTCAAAGATGAAGTCAGTGAGGAGGAAGAAGGCTAGTTAGTTGCAAGGATACACAATTATGTCAGCAGAAGGGATAAGAGATATATAAGAGATATATTTCTTACAAATATGTCTAGGATTGACCTATGATATGATGTACAAAACACAACATGGAGGTTGCATTTAAACTGTACCATTTAAAAATGTTGAATATTTTTATGGTGACCTTCCCTCAAGGTGACCTTCCCTTCATACCTGTAGCTGGCAGTCCTGCTGTCATCCGTATATAATGTAACAAGAGATTAACAGGGCAGTTGGCATTGGCAAGGAACTCCTGATTGTCTGAGAGATAATAATAAATTGCACATCATTAAAAACCACAGTCAGCAACACTTTATTACTAAAATAAAGAGTCCTCTTCTCACCTCCATGCTTAATACAGATGAACATATCTTGAGATTTTCTAGTGTGAAGTCCTGTCTACATACTGTCCTGTGCATCACTTAATCACTGTGATATCTGCCTCCTGTATGACCTCATAACTAGCTAACCAGCATCATCCATTAGTCAAAAGAGTAACCAGCTAGAAATAAACACACACAAATTTTTTATCGCATACTAAAGGAATTAAACAGTCATATATTGTGAAAATCAGTGTAACAAAAACCACAATAAAATCCAGATAGCCAAATCCACTAAGGCCTAACCATAAACAGAGGTATCATTACATTTTATCCACCATAAATGTAAGTGGTAATAAAGAAAAAGAAAAAGCATATATCTATATATCATGATTGCACAATTGCTTCTTAAAAAAAATCAAAAGCACAAAGACAAATTAATAATTTCACAGCTGAGTGGGTGGTCCACGGATATCCACTGATCTAGCTGGCCAGCCCACGAACCAAACTGCCTAGAAAAGCAGGACATTGGGGCTACTTTGAGGGACATTGGGAGAACATAAGAAAAACGGTGCATTTAGGAAGTATGTATGAAAGGTGCATTTTCGATAACAATAACATCTTTGGGGGCATTATGCCATTAGTCATCGACAGTCCGGCCCTACTATTCAATGATTAACATCTGCATAACATCCTGAGTTAATTAAATATTGTTTGTTTGTCTTTTTCTGCCATGGACATTTTAGTAAAATATAGTTCATAAACTGCCGTTTAGTCAATCAACTCTAGGTGGCAGTAGTGCCTAAGCTGTTAATACCATGACTCTTAAAGAAGAGATCAGGATTGTTTTCAGAGGGAGTCTAATTGTCCTTGTTTGTGATTTCATAAGTGCATCACTGTTCTCATAGGCAGAGAAACTGAAAGCCAAGTCTTGAGGACATTTTATTTACAGAGTGCCAACAGATTCCACAGATTCTTCAATCTTCCCTCAATTCTGCCTTTCCTCCTTGCCCCGCTCCCAAGCGCCCCTGTTCTCTTTTAATTTTACGGCAAGACAGGAGGCTCATATTTGCATTACTTCCTTTACTCTCACTGACTAGCAGCAAAGAAATGGTTAATACATAAGAGAACCAATCACAGAACAGCACAGGAGTATATAATCCCCAATAACTCCCCCTTCTTCCTGTTTCTTTGCTGCTCACCAACAGGTCAGTTTGTTCTTTCCTTGGCAGCGGCCATCTTGCGGATAATCTTGTCTCGCGAGATTGCGCCGCCATCTTTGTTATGTTGGCTTTGCGGCGGCCATCTTGCTAGGTCTCCGAATTAGCTTTTCGTTGTTTTGAAGCAGTTTATGCTCCGTTTTTCACCGAGTGAGTCCCTGTCCCACAGTCATCAGTACTTGTACAACGATATAGGGTGAGCCCCTGCATTGGAAGTGATGTTCCAAACAAGTGAGAACCCACAGGATCTGTTCCTGGCCTGGCTGGAAACCAAGTCCTCCAGCTCTATGGAGTCTTTTCTGGCTAAAGTGTCAGCCGCCATTCCACCTGGTACTTCTGGGCAGATGCCCTGGTCCTCTTGAGCCAACAAAAGACCAATCAGATTCAGAATCTGACAAGTCAGAAGGTGAGCCCCAACCAGCAAACTGCCTGTGGAAGGGCAATAGTGCCTCTGCTGTTAAAGGCAAGGCGCCTGCCAAATGACCTAAACCGGCTGCAGCCTTAGTGGCCCCCAGGGGATCCACCCACTCCTCAGTGAAGGGGTTATCAGAAGGGCCCCTGACTTTAACCCTGACGAGTGGCGTGCAGGAAGCTTCTTCTTCAATCCGACGTCCTGGCTTCCCTGGAACGTGCATGATGCACTTTGTGTGCAAATACACGGTGGGCGAGGCCCACCAGTCGATGTCCTCTGTGGTTCCCACTTCCTCAGCTCAACCAGATGCTCCGGTCTTAGATCCCTTGGGAGCCGCCTTTTGTTTTTTACCACATGGCCATGTGGCACATTTGCCAGTACCTCCAGACATGGTGGCCCAGGGCCTTGGAGAGAAAGGTATGCAATAAACTGCGGGCCTAATGCCCATGACCCACTCTCCCCGACAAGATAGCGGTCACCCCAGAGTTACACCCAAACATCCTCCAGCTCCTTTCCCATGGTAACCACGGCCCTTGTCTGGAGCAGGGCCTCAAGGCAGCCCAGGACAAACTCCTAGATCTCGTGGGGTTGGTCGCCCAGATGCTCTCTCTGGGGGATCGGGCCCTCCTCTGGGGCATGAGTCTAGACCCTAGCCTCATACGGGATTAGGTCCTTCGCTTGGTTTGTCTCTTTGACAATGCAAATGTGGCCCCCTCTACTGAGTGCAGGAAGGCAGCCCTCCTCCAGATGGATTCAGGCCTCCTCCGGATGATCGCAGGCCTGGCTTAGCTGGGCACCAAGGAGCTGGGTGCGGCAGCTAAGGGCCTGCTCTTTGAAGACTCCTTTGTCAAGGAGCACATCTGACATGTGTCCGTTGTGACGTCCTGGAACAAGGCAAAGGTCTCTATGACGAGGGTGTTTCAGGAGTTGCCGCGTTTCTCTGTGAGGCTGGGTCTCCAGCCATTACCAACCATCAGGCTCCAGAAACTATGGGCAACCAGCGCCCTCCTTTTGAGGATCTTTTGGACACTTGTCCTTTCCACAAGGCAGAGTAAGAGGAACCGCATCTTTTCCGTGAGGACAGTCCCACAATGATGAGTATTGCTTCCCTTCTTCTCTTCCTCAAGCTGCCGATAGGATCTCCCGTTTTTTTTAACAACTGGGAGTGGATTACATCAGAACCCTGGATCCTCCAGAAGGTAATGGGTTAGATAGACTTTGTCTCTTTTCCCTTTCAGGCGCATCTTCCTCTACCACTTCACAGAAGTCGCGCAGAACAGGAACTGGTGGACACGGAGCTCTGCAGCCTTCTCGAGAAAGGTGTGATCCAGAGAGCCTCAGGTGCTGTGCCGCCATTTCAAAATTGAGGGCATCCATCTGCTGCGGGACCTGCTGATGTCAGGTGACTGGTTCACAAGACTGGACCTGAAGGACGCCTACCTGGCGGCCCCCATCCACCGGGATCATCAGCTTCAGCAACTCAAGCCACAGGGGGAAGATAGTCGAGAGAGGAAATAACAATGCATATGAGCTTATTGTGGGGTGCTTCACCATTCGGAGGCTGACAAAGGATCGGCCGGATTGTTGCCTCCTCCGGATGGACAACGTTTTGGGGGTGAGGTACATCAACCGGTTAGGAGGAATGCGTTCCAAGCATCTTACAGAGCTGACAAAAGAAATCAGCTTCAACTGTAACAGTGTTCTGCCAGGGGAATCCTCACCCTCTGGTGCTTGAAGAGGGGCTATCATTGGTTGCCTAGATAATATTGGGGATCCCCAAGTGAGCCTCGGCTATCAGAGACAGCTTGACTCCTGCTCCGAGTATCCTAGGTTCTGGGCACGCGCAAGTTTACAAGGCAACCTGGGGAGTCTGGCACACTGTTGTGTGGGACAACAAGTGGATCCCTATACATCCCCTCTGCCCTTTATCCTCAATTTTTTGGCAGATTTATTTGACAAAGGGAAATCCTATTGGTCTATCAATCTATTCTGATCAGCCATTTCTAGTGCTCACAGTGGTTAGTCAGGGGAACTGGCGGGCAAGGACCCGTTGGTCTGCCGCTTGCTGAGAAGTGTGCAGTTGGCTTGACCCCAGGTTCCAAGATACGATTCCCTTTGGGATGTTTCCATCATTTAGAATTTTCTTTGCACATAACAGGACAATGACCAGTTTTCCTTAAGGCAGCCCTCGGCTATAGAGTTAGAGCTCTCGAGGTGTCTTGTACTCCTATCTTAAGGAGGATCCTAAGTTGTGCACGGCTAGGTGCCTTCGCTCTTACCTGGCGCGCACGGCCTCCTTGCGCTTGCCCCCCTTCTTCCCAGTTGTTGATATCTTATATCAAGCCGTTTCGGCTGGTGTCTTCTCCCACTCTGGCGCTTTTTGGATCCAGTGGTTGCTGTCTCTAGCCTGCATCGAGAGAGCCTTTGGGCCTCATTCGGTCAGGGGTGCTGCCGCATGTGAGGCCCTCTCAGCAGGCCGCAGTCTGGTGGACATTTTGAGGGCGGCTGACTCAACGTTCTGTACCTTTTATTTCCGCCCCTTATCATCTGCAGCTTTGGCGTTGGTGTCTGAGCCTTAGAACTGCAAATATGAGCCTCCTGTCATAAAACTGAAAGTTATTCTAGCCTTGGTGTCAGAATAATTGGAATTTTAATAAAGACAGTATTTCATTCCCGGGGGTTTGGATGTGGGTTGGGTCTCTGGGGGGCTCCTTCGCTCTACGATATTTGATTATTTTTATGTTTTCAGTCCTTTTATCTATGCTTTACAGAAACAAAGGTTGGAATACAGCGCTCAGTTGTGAGATGGTGCACGAGCCAGGGTACCACTAAGTCCTTCAATAAATCCAAAATAAAGAAGCAGAGGCTCAGCACTGAAATGGTAAGGTGAGTTAATTTCACACAGGCAACGTTTCGACACACAGGTCTCAAGGCTTGACAAAGACCTGTGTGTCGAAACGTTGCCTGTGTGAACTAAACTCACCTTACCATTTCAGTGCTGAGCCTCTGCTTCTTTATTTTGGATGTATCTATGCTTTGTCCTCCTACGGTTGGCTGTCAGTGTGTTTTTCTTTTCTAGTCTAATTGGTGTCTTTGTGATATTCCCAGTGAGTTATGGAGTGGGTTCCTGATCAAGTTTGCCCAGGTCTCATTCTGACGGGCTAGTGCTTCCTGTTTGGCATCCTGTTCAGGTGCTGTCTGTTCACATTTAGAAAGAGGAAGAAGGGGGAGTTGGGGGTTTATATACTGTGCTGCTCTGTGATTGGTTCTCTTACCTTCTTGTATTAACCTTTTCTTTGCTGCTAGTCAGTGAGAGTAAAGGAAGTAATGCAAATACTCGCCTCCTGTCTTTATTTAAAATCCAATTATTCTGACACCGAGGCAAAAATAATTTTCAATTTATAGACAGTTGGTCCCCTGATCTATATTAATGCAACTTGGTCTCAAAAGCTCGCAATTAAACTCTCAGTTAGCCAATAAATGGTATCATTTTAACTATATTTTTCTTTATTTAATAAAAGGTGTTTTCTGTCAGCATCTCCTGTTTCCGTCTGGTTTTTTTGGTTCCCTGACAGGGGCCTCCAGACGGAAACAGGAGATGCTGACAGAAAACACCTTTTATTAAATAATAGAAAAATAGCAAAAATGTAAGCACAATCCGGAATCGTAGTCAAAAATACAAGCCAGGGGTCAAAGCCAAAACATGTAGTCAGACCCCAAATCTTGTGATAACTAACCCCCTTACCAGCCATCCTCTGGGCATAAATAGAGGGGTTGGCTGGCCACATTACGTTTCTTGGTGATCGTGTGGGTAAGCAAGGAAATCAGTGTCTTCTATGTAATCTCGGTTAGATAGTTGTGAACCCATTACTCAGAGACAGATTACAGTTAGATTGCGCCTTGGACTGTCCCTCGTATTCATATTCAAACCTAAAGATGACACATAGAAACATAATATCAGAAGATAAGAACCATCAGGCTGATGTAAAGACCTCAAACCGTATTCAGTCCTTGGTCTTGTTTTATATTCGATATAACCTTATTGTGCATGTTTAGATTGCCTCGCTGTATTAACCACTTCTGCTGGAAGGCTGTTCCATCTATTTACAATCCCCTCATTAAATATTTTCAATACATATAAATGTTATGTAGACAATGCATAAAGAATACACACCATTTTACCATTTATGCCTGTGTGTAGATATAGAGCACAGAGCATAGCTATGTGCGTGGTACACAGGATGCTATCTAAGTGGTAAGCCACAAGAACTGCTCTGTGCTTAGGTTGTTTGAGTGGTTAGTGAGGAGGGGAAAAACACATAATTACGTCACACAGCTTGAGCACGTCTGTATGTGCTCGTAGATTTTTTTTTTCACTTTGTTTTTTTTTTTAACTATGAAAACATCTTTAATGTCCTCAAGCTGCCAGCACGTAGATTGTGTTTGTGAATATCTACTTGTATAGGCATGGTTGGCCTTATGGTTTCTTCCACCCTATGCGCTAAGGCTTATCACTTCACTATAGGACATATAGCTGGTAACTGTCCAATAATATGTAAAATATCATCTTGTTTGTGAAACAAATGTTTTTGTTCCCATTAGGTCCATCCGAAGCAACCTTGTCAACTTGTTAGGCCAAATCATATGGCTGTATATATAGTTATATGCCACATCGCGTGACCCCACTGAGCTCATGTATCCTGGCTATGTATTTAAAGGAAAAGCTGGCTCCAAAGAAACCCTAGATGCCGGTAGCTGGTGCGAAGGGTTTATCAAGACGTGGTCCCTGGTGTGGAGCATTTGGAGAGCAAGGAGGGCCAATGATCCAACTTCAGTTTTACAGTAGACTGGATGTCCAAGGTAGAGGAAGTTCCCCTGTGCTTCCAGGGAAAGAAGAGGCCCTGAAGAAGATCCCTGAGCCAAGTGTGGCATTACCTACCTGGACCTGTTTGCACAGTCTGTGTCATAATCCTGAAACATGTTACCTCGTTCTCAAAAGCTTCCAGCATCTTGGCATCTTTTGTTAAATGGTAATTCACATGATGTGTTCTGGGCTTCTGTTTGTGATTAAGCGACACAGGCACAAAACACAGAAGGCTGCTTGATGTTACTGTATCTTCACCCCCATGTGTCACCTAAATAAAGGTTGAACTAACATAACAGGGAGGCATAGTCAAAAAAAGCAAGCACCAGCAGATTCCATAGCACTATCACAATAGAGGATAGAGTGAAAATGAAAATGAATGATTCTTGACAATATACAAACACATTTTTGTGAACACCGTTATATGTTTATTTAATGAACAGAAACATGTAGTTTCCTGGGAAAAACTGATGGATTTGCGTTAAGACTCTGGTAGGCCTTAACCTTCCGTGGATATGCAATCTATATTTAGAAGCCAGGGCACAATTAAAACTCAAACATGCCCTCTTTAAAGTGGCACTCTGTGCAATCGTTATATTACCATTTGTTATATCCATCCAGAAGAGGAGGAGCGTACCACACATGCATGTGCCTAATACAGAAGTATATGCAGTTTCATGGCGAACATAGTGACATGCTAGGCGGTATGTACATGTGCCATCATTCCACAATCCCTTCACCTCTTCCTTAATCTTCCTTTTGCTCCTCTCTCCCTCCTTCCTATATTATTCTGTAGAAAGATCCTCTGTTGCTGCTGGCACACGCTGAGCCCAGCTGGCAGGAAGTCTTTGCATGTGAATCTTTATCAAAGAAATCACCTTATTAAAATAGATGAAAAATGTTGCACTGAGTCTTCCCGCTACTGCACACAGGAATCTGTGGTTTCAGATTTTCCGTAATAGTAGAAGACACAAATATTTACTGAGCCTTCACTATACAAGATTTACCTTGTTTTTCTTTGGGTATCATACTTTTGAGGTCAAGATTGATACCTCCCTCAAAACCAAGCCATTGAGAGATGGTTTTTACTTTTTACCCTATTCCAAGGATATAATATGGATAACAAAACTCAAATGCAAGCATGTAACCAACACTTTCATACACTAACTAATAAACTCTGGTATATGCCAAGTCTTCTGTTTCTGTGATTCTACCAATATTGTAACCTCTTTCGAGCAGGGTCTTCCTAATCTTTGGTTTATATGTCAAAATTCTTATGTGATGAGCGAATTGCTATGTATTGTTTGCCCATTATGACGGTATGATCATCATACCTGGTATCTTTCCTGAGTAGCCTTTCTGGAGCTCTACCTCTACTGGGGAAGTGGCTTGATGAAGGTGTGGAGCAAGTTGCACAAAGGATAGGGGCTAGACCCAGTCATTAGATGGTGGGGAGTAGGAGGGAAAGTGGGTAGGTGGTAGGGGAGAGTGGACATGGCCCCAACAGCAGACTATGTATAAGCTTCTGCGGACATGAAACATGTAAGGTGTTTTCTTTTTTTCCTCTTTTTGTGATGTCTTGAGATTAAATGGTACAAAGTATTTACAGTTCCTGCATCTATTTATTTCGGTGGGCTTTACGGCTAGGAGGAGAAGGCTTGTGTTTGTGCTCCAAATTTATTCTCCTGTATATGCATTGGCAAGTGCTGTTGACACCGTAATACACACATAAAATGCATTTTATATTAATTATTAGGAAGCCTTAGGAACCATGTTGATTTTAGATTTAATAATATATATTAAAATACTATATACATACACTCATTACCAGACATTAGCAGATTCAGATAATTAACCTCTCTATTACCAGAAATGAGCATTTTCAGAGAATTAAACCCTCTATGACCAGACATAGTCACATATACACACAGTCACACACACATACCTGGTGCTGGCTCAGCCTATCAGGAGAGGCTTCTGAAATCTCAGCCAAGGAGGGTTGAGAAGTGTCTCCTGATTGGATGAGACCACCTTCACTCAGAATTCTCATTCTGGGACAATGTATCATCCCGGACTGAGGCTGCCAGGGACTGGTATATAACAAAATAATACTAATTGTAAAGATGTCAACAACATGATGTCTGTATTTAGTGGAGCATCAAAAGTATGCAAGGCTGGTGAACCATTGTGTGATGACGCAACTAGTGAAAGCAGAAATGCCAGTCTTTGGACTATATAGTTCAAATGCCTGGGCTGATTTTTAGTCGCTCAATGGCCTTGGTATACTTATCAAATGATGACTGTGGAGACCACAAGCCTTCTCAGCAGGCTGGCCTGCTCTGGGAGACCACCTCTATACCAGTCCTTCCTTGGTACAGAAAAAACATGTTTAGTATATACAAGATACCAAATTATGAAAACATATCGTTTGCCAACGGTGATAAGAACATTTTCATATTTGACCTGTAACATTCAAAAATAGATGGAAAATGTTGGTCTACAAGGCGTTGTCATATTGAGAGTAATTTAAAGATTTATATTGTGGTACTTTCCTAGACATACATAATCATAGACAAATGAAAAAGGGTTGGGTTTTTCTTTTCTTTCCCCGCTTCTTTAAACTTTTATTCATACTAGCCATTCAGTTAGACTTATGTATATATAGCAATGTGATTTAAAAAAGAGCTTGTTAAAACAGTATAAAATATGTATGATTAATAGAGAAAGAGTAAAAATACATTTGAACACATTCGAAAGATAATGAACTTGCTCGTATCCTATAGTTTAAAAATCCCATTAAGGGGATCCAGAAGAAGTTGAGTCGTAATCTGTGACCCTAATATTTTAGATATGATATTTAGTTCCGACTTTTAGGTGGGTTAGTGATAATTGACAGAAACAGGCGGGGGAAGACAGGAAACAGAAGATCACGACGGAAGAGCGGCAAGCATTACGAAGAAGGAACAACAGAGGAAACAATTAACTTCTAATTCTGCGTGAAGAGTTGGTAGATCGGTAGTTAAAATGGATAATTGGAGAGGGAGAGTAGCCATAAGAATATAATATTGCTTTATAGCCTAATGGCAGAATATTAAAAACTCTTGAAAGAAACAGTTGATGGGACGTGGACTTCGCTGAAATGGGATCGTGTCTGTTCATGATTACTCTGCTTCTCCTGAGCCTGTGCATTGACTGCAAAGAAAAAACAGGTACAAATTAAACTATAGCAATACAAAATTAGACTTACAAAATAAGATATATTTATCTTATTTTGTCTTATATTTAAATATCTATATATATATTTATATATACATAGTGTTAATACATATAAACATTGTCAACAATTAAAAATAAACTTTGTAAACATTACCTTGATGGGATTTGGAGGAAATGGAAGTGCATTACCCATAGATTTGAGTAGTCATTTACTTTTGTACATTATACGTTTGCATGTATAACAATCCCAATGTATAGTTCCACGTGGTTACCTGCCAATATTATATATTGTATAGTATTCTAAATATCGGGAATAGTAAAAAGCTAAAAGCTAGAAATGTGGTTGTGAAAGCAATCCAGACATTTGTCTGTATAGTTTTCACTTTCCTTTAAGAATATGCACACGTACAACCAGAATAGGTATGTAAAGCAGACATGGTTTCATTCTATTAAAAAGGAAGGCTTTTGTTTGCGAAAATGAGCGAAACATACATTGTTTGAGAATTGTAGGAACAAAATATACTGGTTCGCTGAATACCATATAAACTTTTAATGAATTTATTCAACTGGATTATATCTGATCAATATAGATGTAATATTTAAAACAATATTGGTTTTAGGGTCACGTAATCTCTTTCACCCTGCTAAGAAAGAGTCATTCAAACTTTATTTGACTGCATAGTTATAATGGAGTGACTAGTTCCAAGCGGTAGTAGGATATGTCATCCCCTGACGAACCTCTGTATAAAACCTCAGAAGCAGTATAAGACATAAAGATAAGGCTGTATGATTTCATTTTATTGGAATGTTAATTCTTTTATGTCATGTGTTGTAGCGCTGGAGTGTATTGTCAATCAGTACAAGCAAATCTCTTGTTTATGGAATCAGCATGGAATCCCAAGTGAAAACTACTCGCTATATTACTGGTATGTGCTGTTACTACTACTGGATAATTACATTACTATGTATACATTATGTGACGACCTGGTGAAACAACCAGCGCATCATGCTGAATACTAATTATAAAGATTTCCGAGGTGTATAACAGGGCAGAACCAGACGTGTATTACGTACCTTAGAGACCCCACAGGAGACAAGTTTATACAACTAAATCATCGCTCCACCAACCCAGTAAAATTACACCTCAATTTTGAGCCATATTATGCTCTCATACTGCATTTTCGATGTAAAAATGTAATTTATTCTGGGTGCACAGGGACACCTTTAATACCGTATTTGCTCAATTATAAGACGACCCTGATTATAAGACGACCCCCCCCCAAATTTGAATATTAATTTAGGAAAAAAGAAAAAGCCTGAATATAAGACTACCCTATAGTAAAACAGTTTACTAGTAAATATTAATTTACATGTAAAGTATTTTTCATATTTTATAAAAACTATGATTGAGGAAAATGCATGTTTTGTTTTTATTTCCTTGATTTGCCAACCTGCCCCCAGTTATGCACATCTGCCACCCAGATATTCCTTATACCCCCTTTTATGCCACTCTGGCCCCAGAAATGCCTTATACCCCCTATATGCCACTCTGTCTCCCTAATAAGCCACTTTGCCCACGGATATGCCTTTTAACCCCCTATTTGCCACTCTCACCCCACAGATATGCCTTATACACCCTTGTATGGCACTCTGCCTCCCTGATATACTACTAGATAGTAGTAATAAGACTTGTGCATTCATATTCAGGCAAACATGAAAACGAACACGAAGGGTGCGTTTTCGTTGTTCAGCCCAAATATCGAAGAAATGAACTTGGCGGCGGCAAAACATATACGAAGACACACAACACGAAGAATCTTCGTTTTCGTCTTCGTCTTTGTTTACTAATTTCCCTGGTCCATTTCCCATCTAGTCTACATCATGTACCATGGTCTCCCCAGGCCAAGTTCCGCCGTCAGATGTTAAAGGTCCTTGCGAGTGACTCTATTGGTTGATGCCAGAGGAGGCCCCTGCAGGTGACCAATAGAGTCACTCTTTTGGACCTTAACTCCTGACGGCGGAACTTGGCCTGGGGAGACCATGGTAGATAATGTAGGCTAGATGGGGAATGGGCCAGGGAGATTAGTAAACAAAGACGAAAACGAAGATTCTTCGTGTTGTGTGTCTTCGTCTTCGGCTACGTTTTGCTGCCACCATGTCCGTTTCTTCGGTATTCGGGCTGAACAACGAAAACGCACCCTTCGTGTTCGTATCCATGTTCACCTGAATACGAATGCACAAGTCTAATTACTACTACCTAGTGAGAACTATTACCTAGTGATTACTATTATCTTCCCTCAAGATTGTAAGCTTGCGAGCAGGGCTCTCTCCACCTAATGTATCGGTTTGTCTTATTCTGTCAATTCTCATCTTGTCATACCCCTTGAATATATGTATTGTATGAAGCGCTGCGTAAATTGCTGGCTCTATATAAATAAAAGATAATAATAACAATAAAAATTACACACAGTTTATACCCAGCAAAAGAATCTCTAAAAGCTCTAAGAAAAGAGGGTCATCAAGACAGAAGAGATTGACGGAGATACTTGGGTCCCAAAGAATGACCATCCTTCCTCAATTGGAATAGTTGGGGGTATTCATCCACCCACTCCCTTTGCAGTCCTCACAGGAAGTAGAATTGTCATCTACAGCTGACCCACCAAGACAGCTGACCCACAATGTTTTCCAATTATGCTCAAGGTTGAGAGATTAATATTTAATTGTCTCCTCCTGTTTTAGGTTTGGTAATTTGGTGAATCCCAAGGCGTCCCCTTGTCCCCAGTACATTCTCGATGGAAACACAAATATTGGTTGCTGGTTCAACAATAGTGTTGAAACATTCCAATCAATGACTGCGGTACTGAACAGCAGCAGCCTGAATCAACCCATAAAAAAACATTACGAAAGATTACAAGACCAGGGTAAGTGTTAGCTCCATCGCGTACCCCTTACCCTGTGAAATTGCCACCCTGCCAGCCTTCGTATGTACTCCTCCATATGTGGTAGCCTTTTTACGGAGCACTCATGATGTCATTTTTAAGAGCTGGTGCCCAAAATTGTACTGCATAGTCATGATGTGGTCTTACCAATGATACATATTGAGGAAATATTACATTCTCACCCTGAATCATTCCCCATTAAATACGATAGCAACGTACCTGCTAACAACATACTCTCACACGCTTCTCCTTAGTAGATTTCCCTAATAAGCATACATTCAACATATAATAAGTATGCTTGTTTTACTCCCCAATGCATCATTTCATATTTTTTCTATGTTGAAATGCATTAGTGACCATTTTAATAAACATCCAAGAAATATTGATAAAAAATAAAAATGACAGTATTTGAAAGTATATAATGACAAGAAATTTGTAACAAGTAAAACAAATTATTTTATATAGTTCTTGATAGATACATTTCCATTAAAATCACTATTATAGTTAGGCCCAGACTGGCACACTGGGGCCATACTCACCCGACATGCCGTTCCAACAGCAGAACAGGTGCTGGATACACGTGTATGAGTATAAACATGTAACATGCGGCTGTGTGTGTGAGTCTACTGGTCTTAAAGGGGCATGGACAGGGATAAACAAGTTCCAGCCCCTGTCCATCCATAATTACCTCTTACATTATTAGCCAAACCATCAAAACCATAGAATAACTGATTAATGAACTGATTTTGTCCTACCATGCTCACAGCCATACGGATTTATCAATAAAATCTCAATTATTAGAAACAAGGTAGAAATCTAAAAATAAAATATTATATAAACCTGGAAAAGAACACCTTTGTCACTTGTTTTGTGTAAACAGCCTTTCAGGTGCTACAAATAATTTAACATACTTTTCTTCCGTTCCCCATAAATATTCACAGACAAGAGAATAATAGATTTAAAATAGACTCATACTTTCCGTCTGCTGCATTGTAATCAGAAGGTAAATTAGTGACTGCTCATGCTGGGTGAAATTACTGGGAAGTGCGAAAATATTTTAACATATTCGGGTAGCTTAAGAAAAAGACCGGTTGAAAAAAGTTTATGGTTTCTCAAAGGTTTCTACCTTACAATACAAAAAAACCTAAGTGATTTTCTTAAATAGGAACGGAACAAACACCTGCCAGCTACATCCTATAAAAAAATTCATTTATTTGGTTAGGAAACTTAAAATAAATAAAATTAAGGACTGAGACAAGGAATTTTATCTAATGGCCATACAATAAATAAGCAATATTTTAAAACAATAATATTTTATTATGTGAAATATACATGGTATATGGACAGTCATCATTTTATATGTACATTGCGTAAGAAAGTCAAGCTATTATGTTTAGAAAGGGCATGGACACTGAGTAGAATAAGAAGCATAGCAGATATTTAACTAAATATTAAATATGCATTGCAATCATTTTATTATCCTTATAAAGTTATATCTCTGTAATGTATAATTTCTTAAAATGAAGCTGAAGAAGCACTTATCACTGTCCCCTCATGGGTAGCACTACGTAGGCAGCCTGCCAATACCTATATAACGTTACACCTGATCAAGAAAAAAAAACGATGCCATATTCTGGGTAGAAAAACCGTGGCAACTAGCCGCCAAAATATAATATGCTGCTATATACAATGATTAAGCCCAGCATACCTATATTTAGTGATATTTTATAATTACACTTGGTAACATGTCTGACACGGCCCATTTTTCAGTGAAGTTGGATCCTCCCTATGACCTACATGTTGGGAATACAAGTAGCTTGGAATTGATTCTGAAATGGGAGCCATCCCTTGGCAAATATCCCCTGCATTGCGTCCACTTCCAGGTGCAGCATCGAAGCACGACCAGTGCAAAATGGACGGTAATATCAGTTTGCATGTAATGTACCCCCGGGGGCTGAATATGTTTATGATTTCTTCCGTTGTATTGACCTCTTACCTCCAGTTCCTTCTAAGCTTCATACTTTTCTGTGTCTCTGCAGGGTCAGTCCTAGCACTCCTATTTCCTAGGAAAACTGTATTTTTTGTGGCTTCGCCAGTACCTTTCATTAAGATAACTTTTTATATATTTTGCCCCGGCGGATAGGCATCCTGGGCAACTGCTCAGTCAAGCTTTATGGTAACGCTTGCCTGGGTACTAAGACACATTAATTGCCCCGCTGTTGCAATCCACTAGGTCTCTTTGCAGCATTAATAATTTGCTCCTCACTGTCTCCCTGCAGGAGAAGATTGCTTTGACGAAACAGTTTTCTTTGCCCAGTTTTGATCCTGAGAAAACATATGTGTTTCAAGTGAGGAGTAAACTGAATGACATCTGTTCCAATGCAAAAATGTGGAGTGATTGGAGTCCCGCTGTCACCTGGGGGGGGAACTTCACAATAAAAGGTAACAGAAGATGGATAACAGGATGTTAAAAACCAAAATTATTTTTCTTATTCTTTTCTTTTTTTTGTTAGCCTCTTTAACCTTAACCTTCTTCCGCCTCTGAACTCTGTCATAGGGTTAAAGAGGCAGCTGTCCCGAGCCTAGGCTTACCTAAGGGCTCCATGGCAGCTGTCTCTTGGGCCCTTTCAACAGCTGCCAGGATTTGGAGGACAGGACTGGAAACAAATTTTCATATAAAAAAAGGCCAACACAGAGGATCGATTAATAGAATCAAGGATTTCTAGGGAAAAAATGAAAGTGGTGCTGCCAGCATAGCAACCATCAGAATTTTCCTTCTGATTGTTGCTCCATGGTCCTCTACAAATAAAACCATATAGCTTTCTTCTCCTCTACTTTACTACATTATTCTCTTTTCTTCCACTTTCTACCTTTTTCCTTCAACATTTATTTTCTTCTTATATTAAAATAAAATAATCTTGTCACTAAAGATGAGGGTTGTGCTCTCCCTTTTCCTCTTGCCCAGATGTCTCCTCTATTCTATCCCTTCTCTTGCCCAGTGTTTCTTATCTATTGTTCTTCCTACACTAGCTCATATCTTGATATCTGTCCTCTCCTCTGATTTCTAGTTCTCGTAGCAAAGGCTGCCCCTATCCTCTGGAATGCCCCCTGGCCTATCGGTCATCCCCCCTGCCTTTGGTCTATCAAAAAATACCCTTCTTCTTTAAGGACGCCTACAACCTTACACATTAACCCCTTCCTTCCATCCCTCCAGTGACGCTTTTACCTCCTGTGCAATATTCCCAATCTCATTCTAGATCGTAAGCTTGTGCGAGCGAGGCCCTCCTTACCTCTTGTTTCTGTAAATTAAATAGTTATGTTATATACTACTTGTTATGTCCTGTTTACCCATTGTACAGGACTGCAGAATATGTTGGCGCTACATTAAAATATAAATAATAATAATATTGTAGCAGTTTTCAGATTTGTTTATTAAAGAATTTTGAAACTATTTGAAATCTGGAGAAAGTGTTCTCAAACTTTTAATATTTGCCCAATAACTGACAAAATAAAAGAAAATCCTAGGCATTTAGTGTAACGGAACCAGAGACAGGTGAAGACATGCCATTAATATGATTTACAGGATGTATCTATTCGGTGTGTGCGGAGTAGTTAGGCACATAATGATTCCTTGTTTTGTTTTCTTCTTGTATTCCTATTCATATAAATATGTATTGCTCCATTTCAGCTCATCAGCCTCTGGAAAGAGTTGTGAAAAGTGTCATTATTTACCTTGTGTCATCAATTGTGCTTTTGACTTTTCTGGTTGCCCTGGTTCGAGTGGAGAGGTGAGTATCCATTATGCGTACAGTTTAAGTCAAATTAGTAAAATTAAGCAATCTGTGTACAGTTTCTAACCTTTTTTAATAGACAAGTCCAAATTCTCAATTTCCGGGGGGCGGGATATACAATTGAACTGCTGGAATTGACACCATGACCTTGTGGCTCGCAGCTTAGCAGCCTTGACAATTTTTTCTACATATAAACGTATTGTTGCGCAAAACAATTGGTTATTCATGATGGTTCCTATGAGATAGCCTATTAGATGAATTAACTGTTTATCTGATGCTACTGTATGATTATAACATGAAGTTTGGAAGCAGATTTTACTCCCAAGCCCAGACTGGGACTGGGTCTGCTCCACCTTGGCTTGACCTGTGTTTCTTCTGGCTCATCCACCTTTGCTCTTCCATGATCATTTCAGTTTCCTCCTTTCAGAGCTGTCTAAGTCTTTGGTTGTTGTGTTAGCATAGTGTATAAAGTCATCGTGTGATGTCAGTATTACACTAGATAAATTGTTCGGTATGATATCTTCTACTCTTAGGCTGTCTGTATACACAGTCTTTGTTACTCCTGGCTTTCATTCTTTCTTTTCTAGAATTTGGGTAATATTTGTACCCAGAATTCCAAATCCTGGGAAGAAGTTTGAGGAGCTTTTCAGTACATATGGAGGAGACTTCCAGGTACGTGATGTGAAAATAGATACTGGCAGGATTTGATCACATAGAAATTCTGATTAGCACGTAAATCTTTAAGTAACATAAAGCAGGTGCCTAGAAATGTTACAAGAGGCACATGATAGTGGCTCATATTAGCTCCATTTGCTGTAACCAACAGTCATATGCTCCTGCTTTACCCACAATGTCTTTTATTTATTTGTTTATCTGTAATTTATGTCATTCAGAGAGTTTGAGTAAATCCAGCCATTGAGTCGGAGACCTGTGTGGAAAATCTCAGTAATATTGAATCCAACATAACATTGCATGTGAAATAACACATAGAACACGCCACAAAAATTCTGGCAGTGGCCCAAAATCTTTAACAAAACAGCAGCTGAAGGGGCGATTCTTACTCAAAACGCTTTATGATTTCAGTATATCAAAATTCGTATTAAGCCTGCTGACCCAAGACCCTAGGGTCTAGCAGGGGTGATTTAATAAAACAAGTATTGTATTATCTAATTGTGGGCTGTCAGTCATATGCAGAGCTCATACGCTAGACCAATTAATGCCCCAGACAAGAAGCCCCTTTGTGGACCCGTGTCAGTAAACTCCCCGTTTTTAAAATATTTTTAGTATTTGTAGGCATAGATCTCTTGTGTGTGTCCTCCTCGCATTACAGAAGGTTCTATTGCATCTGTGTTAGGTACCAGAGCAACTTCTGGGATGCCTGTTGGGGCCACACCTGGTCCAAACATCATAGGAAGCTACCTGACTCACCTTGCGCTAAGACCGGCTCTGTATATGGGCCTGGCTATAAAACCAGAGACTTAAAGGTTCAACAGGGGCTAGGATCAGCACATGGAATGGTGCCTGGGCACGAAATCAGTTATGAAAATATTTACTATTTCAAACATATAGTGGAATATGGGGTATATGTGAGACAAAAGACTTTTACACGTTCTCCTTTCCCCAACAGGAATGGATTGGAGTTTCCAAGGAAATTGTGGACAGTTTAAAGCACAATTATAGCGAGCCTCTGTGCACTGTAAGTGAGGACACTGGCTGCAATGCCACAAATGCCAGGAACCCAATAACTATTTGACCCAAGTATCAACACTTGGTGACCACAGAGCTTGGAGCTATAGTAGAGGACCTTTATTGGAAAGAAAAGATGGGCGTGTAAGCTGTAGTTGACGAGATCACTTAATTTTCGGATGCATTTGCAGTCTCAGAAGAGTCATATTTGGGATCTGTTAGAATCAAGGCACAGACTACTGCACGGAAAGTGGAATTTGGAGCTGGAAGGCCTGTACAAGCTGTTTGATTTTCCTTCTAATTGCCCACTGCCAGTATGTGACAAATCTCTGCAAGCTGTTCTGTATTGCTTACTAAGGAATTATCTGAAAGCAGGTGTCTTTGTCAGCCTATATGGCAACCTGTTACATATATTAAAATTCTTATTTTTGATCATGGACTATTGTTGAATGATTCGTCTTGAATGAATATAACAGTGGATTAAATCCAATTTTTTTATTTTAATCAAATCTATTTTACTGAAATGCTTTTAAGATCAAATCCTCTATGCTGAATGCCAACAGATTCCATGTGACCACCAAATGACTGGTGAAGGAATAAACCTCCCCTTCCCCTCCCCGGAAGCAGAAAACACACTGGAGACGTATCTGCCCTTAAAAGGCCAAACTGTTCAACTGTGTTCCATGTGTTTTTGTAGCATTCAAACAGGCCGTGCCAAGGACATCAATCCACGAGTCAAGTCCATCTCCAAGCACCCTTTTGGCTGGTGATCCAGGAGACAACCAGCCATCGCACAAGAAACAGACCATCCATTTTCTAAAGGACCGCCACTGCCTATATGCCCAAACCCTCCCCTGTTTCAGGCTATCATGGATGATGAACAACCAGATATCCAAGCCTACAGAATTCAAATAGACCCTATCATTCTCAAAAATGCTCTGATCCGTTTTGTTCGGCTCCGGATGCTGGACTGTCAAACCACCAGATATCCAAGCCTACAGAATTGCAATGGAGCCCATCATTCTCCAAATTGTTGATTTACTTCTGGCGTCTGAGTCTTTCTGGCCCCAGTGCTAGGAAGGTGTACATCAGTTTATATTGATCACTGGGTGGCGACAATGTTTAATATCAATGTCTTAATCTCTCGGCACCTCTGTGGATCCTCAGGACTCCTGGCCTTTTCCTCAGTGGTCCTTGAGTTCCCAATGCTACCGCTCAGCACAGATCACAAAGGGGCTACATCAGTATTCATTGACATTTATTAGTTATAGAATCACCACTATCTAAGTAACAGAACAGCCAAAGGAACTACAACTGTTTCATGGAGCCACACTCAGTTTCACTTCACTGAATTGTGACATTATAGTATTTTTCCTTAATTATATATGTCCTCCAGCACACTATTCCTTAAGGAAAGAATGGCAAGGGAGATCTCCCTAACAGGCCAATTTGTCTTACAGAGGGACCACACTTAGCTGGCACAACATCTACAGCACATGTCCTTAAGATCAGCAATAAGGAAGAAATATTCAGGGCAGCAGTGGCAAATTTCCAAGAATAACAAAACTAGAATACATGAAGAAACCATAAAAATGGTAACACCTGTTATCACGAATAGGAACAGACAAGCAGTAGAGCAAACCCGAGAAAGGGTTTGTTTCTCTTTCTCTCTCTCTCTCTCGCTCTCTCTCTCTCAACCTCTGTTGTTTACAGAAGGTCCTTTTATTTATTTAGAATTTTTGTCTGAAAATCACATATTGTTTTCGGTAACCTGCTGCTAAATGGAACCATAATGTAACTATCCCATTTCAATTTCGATCTCAAAAATAGAAAAAAAAAAGTTGCTTAATGTCACGCTGTCAATTCAAACCGAGAAAGGGACTTTTTATGAGTTGGAAATTTTAGAGAACATCCCCAACATGAAACTAACAGAGAGACAGCAAACAGCCTCAGGTTATGAACACAATATATTCTTAACCATTCCAAAACACAAAAAGATGTAACTAAATTAACTTAAATATCTACACTATAGAGGGAAGGCTTTTACTCTGTGACATCCAATGATTCATTTCTCAAAATATTTTCTATGTTATTTCTGCAGGAAGGTGCCGTTCTATCTACTCTGCTGAATGTAACACTCTTGTGTTTAAATCCTCCCATTAGAAACATAATTTCTACTATTGCTGAAATGATTATTTAGCAATGTAAGTGTAATGTAAAGCAATAGTCTCTTTTTATAACAATACAATTGCCTCGTCTCTCCACAGTATAGCCCCTGTTACTGTATGTTACCCTCGACGACTGCAACGCCAACCATGGTGTACCAAATCACACGCTTTCTTCAGAAAATCCAAATCCAGCAAAGACTTTACTCATTATAAATTCATGCCTTGCACCTACAACTCTGCCCTCTGTCTCGCCAAACAACTCTACTTCTCATATTCTCTTTCTTCCAACCCACGACACCTTTTTTCTACCTTCAACTATTAGACAAGACCCCTCTTCTTTGCAACCCCCTCCTACACCACCCACCATCACTCCTCCTAATCATCATATACTAACTGCTTTTTCCCTACAACTGAAGAAGAGCTTGCAACTCTTCTTTCTTCCTTTCACTCAACAACCTGTCCCCTTGACCCCAACCCATCACATCTTGCAAAGTCTCTATCCCCATCCCTTGTCCATCACTTACCCACCTTTTTAATCTTTTTCTATCATCTGGAACTACCAACAATCACTCTTAGATCACTATGCTGCTTTTGATACTGTTGATCACCACCTTCTTCTTGACTAACAGGGATTTGAGATACAGCTCTCTCCTGAATCTCCTCATATCTGTCTAACCGTTTCTTCTCTGACACCATCACCTCTTCCACTTTCAGATGGCTTCCCCCAAGGATCAGTCCTTGGCCCTCTGCTGTTCTCTCTTTATACTTTATCTCTTGGCAAACTAATCAACTCATTTGGCCTCCAGTATCATCTAAATGCAGATGATACCCAAATCTACCTGTCTTCTCCTGATCTCTCTCCATCTCTCATGTCCCGTATTACAAACTGCTTGTCTGCTATTTCTTCATGGATGTCACAATGCTAGCTGAAACTTAATATTTCTAAAAGTCATTATCTTCCCTCCATCCATCTCCACCCCAGTACATGAATTCTCTATCACCATTAACAACACAACTATTTCTCCTACTAACCAGACCAGATGCCTTGGGATCATCCTTGACTCAAACCTCTCTTTCAACCTTCACATTCAATCCTTCGCCAGATCTTGCTGCTTGCACCTAAAAGGCATCTCTCGCATCCACCCATTCCTCGCCCAAGAATACACAAAAACTCTGGTTTATTGACTTATCATTTCCTGTTTTGACTATTGCAACACTCTTCTGGTTGGCATTCTCGACTATTTCCTCTGCAATCTGTCCTAACTCACTGCAGAGGCTTATCTTCCTTGCACGATGCTCTTCGTCTTCTGCTTTCCCACTCTCCCTATTCCCTTAGGAACTAAATTTAAAATCCTTTACTAACATATAAGGCCCTCCATAACACTGCTCCTCCACACATTTCTGCCCTCATAAAAAAAATTCTCCTCTACTAGATCTTTACGTTCTCACTTATTATCTCTTCCTCTTACCATCTACAAGACATCACTTGTGCTGCCCCATTTCTCTGGAACCTACTCCCACCAAACCTTCAGCCTTGACCCTCCCTCTCAACATTCAAGAAACATCTCAAAACCCACTTCTTTATGGAGGCTGTGCCATCTTAGCTGCTAGTACAGGTGTACTTCATTGGTTGATGGCAGAGGAGGCCCCTGCAGGCGACCAATAGAGTTGCTCATACGGACATTTAAAGTCCTGGCGCCAAAGCTGCTGCTTAGTGCGTACCGCGTTAACCCCGTATGAACCCCTTCTACAAAAAATGACAAAAAAACGAAGAAAAAAAGTGAACACGAAAAATGTACACGAATATTCGCCCGAACCGAACACAGGAACAGGCGAATATTCGTGGAATACAACAATTTTTCCCCCCACCAAGACGAACATGAAGACGAACACGAAGACGAACACGAAGAGTTGGCCGGTGCCCAAGTCTATAATAAACTGCATGGATGGTTCCATGTGCTGCCTTTTTAACATAAAAACTTCTTAACTAAAAAATATATTGGTCCATAAAGAGTATTAGGATGTTTCAAGGATTCAGTGGATGGCCTAAAAGGGGTGGCGAAAGAGGCAAATGCAGAATCTCTTCATGCATTTACAACATACTGTAGGTCCAATGGAAAATTAAAGGGCCCTCTCCATAAAGTGCATGCGATGGCTGGACTGTCCCTTCAAATGTTCATGTATTGAAGCAACTTCCTCCCAACTCGATTCCTACAAAGCCTGCCTAAACCAACAATCAATAATTATCAGCAACTTAAAACAGAAGGGTTGAGTTATTTATGGATTGGATACTACAAAGACATCCAAGGTATGATTATCATTATCATATAGTGTTTCATGGTGAGGATTACTACACTTCTCACAATATAATGTTTTGTTTAATGGGTTACCAAAAGAAATCAATAAATTGATATAAACTGATCGTGGGAGGTTAAGAAAATGTTTTAGCATCATTATGATTGATACTAACATATTCTCGAGCGCAGTACTAGAGTTCATGATAATGACAATTGGTAACAGAGTAACCGGTGAACCCAGAGGTGCTAAAAATCCATTGCAGAAAGCACCTGTCGTGTATTTAACGCCAATTAACCATTACACAGAGTAGTTCAAATAAATAAACTGTTTCAAATTTGTATTAGGAACACAGTGTAGGTTCCTCCTGATTCTCCACCCTAAAACGTTTCTCATTTGGTTGCATGTAGAATTAACAAATTGTTTTACTGGATCTCTGCTGCCCTCTGCTGATCAGCTTTAAAAAATATTTTGTTCAATAATTTAATAAGTTGATTTGAACCCAAATTTTCGACAAGTACTGTCGCGATTATAGAATAAGCAGAAATATTTTGGATCTCTTGCCTATAAGTAAAAGTGCATATTTTTTTTTCATCCCAAACAGCTACAGCAGTTCTTTTAAGGTACTTGGGGATTAGAGCTTTGCACCTGCTGTGATAATGATTATGTCCATCATTCAGTGCTCAGCTAAGGAACCTGTAAAAACTTCATGCGTAGAAATAATAATTATAATAATGACAATAACTACAGCCTAGAAAGGCAAAATACTGGAGTTCACATACATAAACCAGGCGAATTGAGGTGTATGTAAAATCAAAGTCGTGATCTTAAATTTGATTCGAAATACAAAGAAACTTAAAAATAAGTACAGTTTTTAGAACTTTCTACTTAGGTTAATATTAAGATTTGCAAACCCAGTTGCTCAGCTTTTTTCAATTCTGATTCTAACCCTGTGGCTAAAAACCAGGAGCCATGGCATTTATACCAAGTGTCAATGAAAGGACACTTCAATTTAGGGATTAAACCCTTCTTTCCTTCCCTGTTGTCTCTCTTTTTAGAAGCACAGAATATATTATCTATATTTGTGGATGTTCATTTACTCCAGTTTTTATACAACGCACAGACCTTGCCTTCTGGGAGCTTACATTTCACCATTTATCAAAATCTGCAGTAAGAAATCTATATTGCACCAGCAGATTCACCCGCATCCGCACAACTCAAACGCTCTTACTTAAGCATATGTCAATGAAATGTATTGACACCGCAAGAGTATGGTCTAGTTATAGTAAGTAAATGTTTCTGCAAGTAATGGACTGCTTTTATACGACATTTCTCAAAATATACCTCGAAAAACATAACGGTGTACAGGATGGGTTTTTTGCACCTCCTTTTTTAATCAACAGATGAGAAATACTCTTTGAGCAATGTACCAGCTACCATTACTGTTACTTATGACTTTGTCCTTGGAACCTGAGTTAGAGATGAATGCAGTTGATAGGAAAAAAAATGCGGGGGATGTCACACTTATGCTCTGTATGTCTGTGGATATATTGTTCTATGCTATGAAACACATAACACTTTTTATTTGCAGGTACCGTATATATATCTCCATCTCTTGCTTCTTCCATTATGAAACATATTTTGTCTCTAAGTGTATTTGAATGTGAACCTGATTTTCCAAAGTTCAATTCATTGCTTACTGTATATTATTGCTTGTATATATGTTATGGCATGCAATTATATCCAATATCGTTGGGTGTAATATTTGTTAATCATTATAAATAAATAAATCTGTTACAAGATTGGAAGAGTGGTAATCTGGCTTTGACTGGCTGTAGGTGCCCTAGGCAAACTCCCGGTGGCGTTTGTCTGACAGTACCTCCAACCTCTCCATCAGGTTTGGTGGACAATCTCAACCTTTAGCGTACCACAACCTGCTGTATTCGCATAACAACCCAGGGCTTATATAAAAGTGTAGTATGTGTCAAAATTGTCCCAGTGATGCATTTTTAAAACAAAAGGTAACCTGGATGTGTATAGAGTTGTGCTGGGTCAGAGAGATGGGCTAACCACCAATGGCAGGATTGCTCTGGAGGTTTGTGTAATCACCTGTAATATCCAGGGCCTATGGGTTAGGAGAGCTCCTAGATATGATCATATCTGATGGCCACCACTGGTGCCTCATTCTCTTATCGAGGAAAACTAAAGAGAGTCAGTGGTCATTATGTTATGGCTGATCTGCACATATTTAGATGAAATTTATGTTCTTGAACTGTTGAAACAAGTCAAAAGTAAGATTCAATGTATATATATATATGTTGTATATCACCAGTTTTCAAACCGATGTTCATACACAAGTTGTGTCATCACATCCACTTTCTGCCTGCTGAATCAGTCTGCACACAGCACCGATGAAGAGAGACACACTACTCCTGCAAGTGTCATAAGCAGGGGCACGGGCAGGCTGTTTGGGGGCAAAGATGGCACAGGCAGACTATTTGGGGCAAATATGGTACAGGCAGGCTGTTTGGATGCATTGACAAGCGGTTTGGGGACACAGATGGCAGAGGCCAGATGTTTGGGTGCATTGACAAGCCGTTTAAGGACACAGATGGCACAGGCAAGTTTGGGGGCACTGATGAGCTGTTTGGGGACAAAGATAACACAGGTAAGCTGTTTGGTACAGGCAGGCTGTTTTGGGGCACTGACAAGCAGCTTGATGGTAAAGATGATGTAGACGAGCTGTTTGGATGCACTAGCAAGCTGTTTGGTGGCACTGACAAGCTGTTTGGAGACAATGGTGGCACTGACAAGCTGTTTAGGGACAAAGATATTTGATGATGCAATTGATTTTGCTTTACTTTTTTAAGATTAAAAATATTTTTAAAAACATATGTTACTTATATTTTAAATATCACCAAACCTTCAGGTATTCTTTTTTCACAGGTAAAACTGTGGTGAATCTTGTATTGTAAAAATTACAGTAGATGAACCTGTTACATTAGCAGGGGCCTGCAGCAGGTGAACAAAACGACAAACAAAAAATATATTAATCAGCCACCTACTGCTACTGACAGCCAGAGGATTATTGCAAAGGAAATGCATTCATAATATCATTATCCTTCTGCCTCTTACACCATAAGGTCCAGCTAATCATTGTTCCTGTTTGTTCATTGTCTTATTATACCAAGGAAATGGATCTATCCATATTGGCCCAATAGAACGTAGGATCTCTAATTAAAGGTGCTACCTTTCCTGAGCTAACATAGAAAAAGACAAATATGTTTTTGCGAACCCATATCAGTAAAAATTATAAAAATAATTTTGCCCATAACTGCTTAAAATAAGAAAAATTTAATGGAGACCCCACCAACTTCTTTATTTATTTATTCATTTTGAAGAAAGTTCTCTCCATGCTCTGCACATCAGTTTTGGCTGCTTAAAGCTACTATGACTGTTAATAGGGGAACTTTTTGCATATGTGTGCAAGCAGTCACATTAGATCCCCTACAGATCTATCCAGTGCTTGAGCCAGGTAAGTTAGGGTAACATTGATCCAAACTCAAGTCCTGCAAGCCATAGCCATAGGGTGGAGAAACATTGCAAATGCTGATTCCAATGAAACCCTCCGTGCATTTGCAAGGGTTAAATGCATATGATGACTGTAATAACGCTTCCAAATTATTTGCCTTCATTTAATATTCTCACAAATTTTTTTGTTATTTTTTTATTGCAAATGGTGCATTGTACATCCAAGTAACATCTATGTTTATTACCAACTGTTCAGTCAAGAAGTGTATCAGCCTATGATGTCATAGGCATTATGCGCCACAATCAGGTCCTGCATATCAAGCTCTGTTGGGCTGAGCATTTTCAACTGCAAAACAGGCATTAATGTATCTACATGTAGCATGGGTTATAAGAACTGGTACCCTTTACTTCCTGTTCCGATTACTAAAATATTAAAATGTAATTTTTCAATTCAAGACATCAATCACATTTCTTTCAACCGCAGTTGATAAATGAACAAAACGTTGACCAGATGTAAGCGGTGTTCCTTGCTTCTGCCGGAACAGCTGTTACAGTTAGCAATGTGTAACGCCTTCCCTTTCTGGATATATTGGCACACAGAAACAAATTGTTATGTATCTAGAGCATTGGTGATACTAGAGCATGGTGAAAAATATTCTCCAAAAATGGAACGGGCAGAAAATAACGTTTTCCATGTTAGGAAAACTACAGATTTTTTTCCCCATTTCCACAGGTGCATGTATGTTGGATGCTTCATTTCAGGAAGTGCTGCAAGTTGTTGTCATTGCTTCTTCTGGAGTCACCACCGTAACTCCTACAGATTTGATTTTCAATATTTTACCCGGTAGTAGTAAGAAGTGGCCTTTTGTTTTAGTGGTGAGGAGGTCATTAGTCATTTCAGTGAGTATGGTCTCCAGGGAATGCTGTGAACTGAAACCTGATTGTAGAAGGTTAAGCAGAGAGGCTGTAAAGAGACATTTAGTTAATCATTCCAGCAGTTTGGATGCCAAGAGGAGAGGGGAAACTGGATGGTGGTTTGATGGAGATGTGGAATCAAGGGAAGGGTTCTTTAGGATAGGAGAGATTATAGCATGTTTAAATGAGGATGGGAATATGCCAGAGATTAATAATGTTAGGGTTGGGCTAAAGACATCAGAAAGGGATGATAGGAGGTGCGAGGGTATAGGGTCGAGGGCGTAGGTGATAAAGTGGGAGGAGGAGAGAACCTCAGAAACTTCAGTAGGATTTACTAGATTAAAGCAGCTGAGGGTGGCTTGTAGTGACGAGGGAGGTCGAGGTACCATGTGATCGACACCATGGGGGAGGATGTTTACCCTTATGGTGTCAATTTTGTTTTCAACATAGGTGGCAAGCTCTTGGGCAGATAAGTTGGAAGGTGAGGGATGTGCTGGGGGGCAGAGAAAGGTGTTAAATGTGGAGAACAGACAACTAGGGTTATTGGAAAGAGGAGGGATTCGTGAAATAAAATAGGTTTGTTTGAACATATGGAGGACCAATGTATAGGATTGGAGAGTGAATTTCTAATGTGTAAAGTCTTTCAGGGAATGGGACTTCCTCCACAGGTGCTTAGCGGTACTTGAACACTTCTGGAGAAGACGGTATGTGGAATGCCATGGCTGAGGTGGACAGTGTGGGGGATGAGTTTCAGAAGCAACCAAATCTAAGGCTGGTGCTAGAGTATGGTTATACAGAGCTGTGCCAAAATAGTGGTGGAGAGGGTTTGAAGGAAGGAGAGAAGGGCATGTGAGTTGAGGTGGGGTGATGGCAGAAGGGAAGGTGAGATGTGTATGGTGGAGGGGTTGTCAAGAGGGAAGGGAGACAAAATCTGTTTGAAGAGTGGGGGTGCAGAGAGGAGGAGTGAAAACAAGTGGGAGTCTTATCGAGGGCTGGCTGAATGTCAAGGACGATGGTGTTGCAGTTCCTGCGCTTTCCTCCATATTAACTCATGTAACTCCTATCATATGTCCACTTATGAAGAGCTCAGTCTTGATCTATTTAATTTATGGATTCAAAGCTCAAGTTTAGCTCACTTTTCCATCCTAATAACAAAATTGTAATGTTGCATTTGATCCTGTTGTAATGGCTGAAAGTTCTACCCAATCCCATGGAGTAAAAAACTCCAGGTCAAAGGTCTTTTACCCTAGCTTTAAAGGGACACTCCAGCCATCATATCCAGTTTAATGTAAGTGACAGCTGCATGTTCCATTAACACTTTCATGGTAGTCCCCTGATTCTGCAGAATTCATACATAGGGTTTCCTCTTTGACCACCCCTCGGGCACATCGAGCATGTAATATACTCACCGTCAGTCAGCTCCAGCACTGGCTCAGTGAATACTGAGGGCTTGTTCAAATGATTTCAATGGGAGCATTTTTATGCCACTGACTGCTCAAGCAACCAATTAGTGGCAAGAATAATTTGATCACAGAAGAGGAGGTAAAATGCTTTTTTTTTTTTTTTACGTTTTTAAAGAATGCATTTTAAAGTACTCACATAATACTGTAATATGAATTATTCTATAGTGAGGGTGTAAATGACAGTAAACTTTCCCTTTAAGGTGTAAACTAGTTAAAATGGGCTTTGCTCAGAAGACAGATTACTTCTCATAACTTTCCATTTCACCCAAATGAAAAACGAGATGAAGAGCAAAGGGTCATGAAACGGAAACGCTGTACAAATACCCTGTGTGATGAGCCTTCCAGAGCATTAATCCATGTGCTCAGTACCAGCAGTTACTTAAGTAGGGTCCAAGTTAGTTCAGTATGAGCTAAAGTTTCAGATTTAAATGTGAACAAAGTAACACAAATTAAGTGAGAAGTTATGACGAATTCAAGCAAGGCTGTCAGTCATGACTTTGTCCATTTACCCCAGGAGCAAACATAGTGGATATGTGTAAAACTACCCTGTTTCCAAAAGAAAAAGGCAGACAATCTACATTCTGGGCATGGAGAAAAAAAATCAATTTAGTAGATATATTCATTTCATTACATTAAATGAGAATCTTTAGGTTTGTGGTACCCTTTAGTGAGCTGAAAGTCTATTTGCATAGTTATCATAGTTTATAAACATTGTTTCATATCTATTGCATATTCCACTAATATAATTTTAAATATATTAATTTTATAATTAATAAAATAATAATATATAATAATAATATAATTAATATATAATATTCAACGCATTGACATGATTTTTTTTAAGCACCTCTAAAATAATTATCTTTAATCCCTATGAGATATATATATATATATATATATATATAAATAATATCTTAATATATTTTTTGGCACATTATATTCATTGCAACACTATACTTTTTAACAATTATTCATACATGTGGATGTCTCTTTCTGGTCTGTTTTTGCTGATGTGTGTGATGTGTAGTGTTACATGTGCAGCGGTTATTCTAATGGATACATAGTGAATTATAGACACAGGATGTCACCAGAAACGCACAATGTGTTCTTGCAATCATCATTTCTTGTAATAGTCTTTGCAATCTGCGATGGAAATTTGCATGTTTGTTAATTCATATCATGTACCTTGACAAGAATAATATCTATGCATACATACATCAATTATTAAAGGCAAGCCCTTCTTTCATCTACAAAACCAGCAACACACTTTCTCAAGTGTCAACTGCATGGTTATCGTGATATGGACAAGTCTTGAACTTTATAATAATAGTTCCTATCATTACCTATCATTTTGGGAATCTGAGACATTGTCAACCACATAAAAAAGTCATGTGTTAAATAGCTATACAATTTTGTCAATACATGAAATCTGATCCAGTGTATGCGGCACACACTTTAAACCCTACATCCAGAGATGGATTTACGTCCCAGGTGCTGGTAGGTGCGAATACACCATTTGGATAACAGTTACCGCTATATCGCTAGGGTTCAAATGAAAGATAGGATTATGGGATTAGGGTGGGGATAAAGGTTGGGATTATGTCATTAGCTTCAGGGAAGCAGAACAAGAGACATTTACTGAGCATTTGGGCATTAAGGAAAATGCATCAGGCTTAGCATTTGGCTAAGGGTATTAAGGTATTACGTCAAGAACAAAATAGCCAATCACAAAATAGGCTAACAAAAAAAAACTGGAAAGAAAAGGATGGCTTGAATTTACACACACATTGTGTAGTTTAACAGGGACTGAAGGCAAGATTTACATTGTAAATGGAACCTCCTATGTGTATTTTAAGGGGGCTTTTTGTGTAGTCACTACACGACCGTACAAAGTGTGTTTGTGCATTAAGTTATTCATGTTAACCCCTTAAGGACAATGGGCGGTCCCTAAACCCATTGAAAACAATGCATTTTGAGCCTGTACATGTACAGGCTTTGTCATTAAGGGGTTAATAAGCCTTGTGGCGAACTGAACACCTTGTTTTGTCATTTTACAAGACCTAGAGCTAAACATAATTCTGTATTGATTTAATACAATTTTGGCTTCTCCCTTAAAACAGGACAATACAATGAGATTTCGCTACTCAATCTACCACTTAAAATTAATGTTTCCTTCCAGATACCGGTTTGCCATGTCATCTCATCTCGTGTACCAGACACTGCTTCAACAAACGTGCAGCTCTTTCTCTCCTCTTGACAAATAACCAATGCAGGAACCAGCCTTTTAAAAATATGAGTTTTCTTTATTTGGAATACGTTGTCTACTCTCCTGTGATACAGTATAAATACATTCTATAAATACTGACCCCAGGTGTTCCTCTGTGTCACAAAACTGTCACTTGAACCCATGGCGTCCCTCTGTGTCACAAAACCCATGTCCAGAAAATCATGGCAAATGGTAGAAAAGCTGAAAAGGTGTTGAGGAGGGGGTCCCAAGTGGTGGGAGAGAGGGCAGCAAACATCTATGTGAGTATTCATATGTACAACATCTGTTTGTTAGTGTTCATGTGTGTGCATATATATATATGTATAAAGATCATATATATGGACACACATGCATATGCACACAGCACATACTTACAAATAAATTGTCCCAGACTCATGTTCAAACATATCCAGGGAGGCTGAGGGTGGAGCTTTGTGAATCTAACAATATTTGTAAATACAGAACACAGGGTCTCTGCTGTCATGGTAACCATTGTATATTAATACTATCCTAATAATCAAACACACATAAAAGAGAGCTGCAATAAGTCCCGATACAGGATATGCCAACCTGTCACTGTTTCTGTATGTTGTATGAGCTACATGAGAAACAAGTTTCATTCATGTGTCCACAGAAACAGTAAACATATTACCGATATTAACAATATTATTGATATTGACAATCAAATGTTACTCCTTCACTACTGTCTATGCTCATCCCTGAAGAAAGCACAGCCAACCCATCAAAAAAAACAACTTACCACTCTCCCCATTCCCATGACTTTCTATTAGCAATTAAATTTGGCACATCATTAACGTTTGGTGGCTGTTACTAACCTTTCCCTATGAATCTATGCAAATGTCCCTCTCCAAGGCCATCTTCTATGAGTTACCCTCCTTGTTAGCACTCCATGATGGCTGGTTTCAGGCATTTGGCACTGGAAATAACTTGTTGAGGGAGAGTAGCCGGTCTAACATGCCCCTTTTGGCTGGTGTGGTGATTTGGCACACATTAAAGATATTGGAAGGTGGTCTGGTTGTGTAGATTTATTGGCAAAGGAAGTACTTTCCAATCTGTAGCTCTCACTCTTTCCTTGTACTGCATGTGTAACTACACCCCAAAACATCTAGTAAACAAGGATCAACCATTTCTGCCATACCAAGAAATAAAGTACAGGTTTGAACTCCAGCTGTATCTCAGTTCCTTTTAGTTTAAAGATCCTGAGGTCATGGGGCTGTGTGAAAGGTAAAAGCATATTGAAGGAGGGTATGTTGGGTGCAGATAGTAGCAACACATGAGACTTCTCTCCCTCCTGTTAGTTGCTTTTTAGATCCTTAGTTGCAGACATATTCTCTTCAAAACTAAGCCTCCAATAAAAGCCAGACTTCTCTCACGCTCTGCTTGCCTCCACAAGGGTAAAAGCACTTTGAGAAACAAGCAAAGAACATATGTGTTCTCTGTGGAACATGACTAGCAGCCCCCTTCCCTCTGAAGAGAAGCCCCGCGCACCTGACCCCCTCTTCTTTGGGGGTATGGAATGTGTCATTTTCCTTCCCCCTTGTCTGTAGACATCTTGACATGACCCAATGTCAGGGCAAGGGAGAAGGGGAACAAGGTGGGGCGCTATACTCTAGTGGTGGAGTGTGAGTGGGGGAGGCCAGTGCTGTTGAAGCCTGAAGAAAAGGTGTTGTACGGGTGAAGGCTTTGCAGTCCCACCAGAGAGTTGGGGATCATTGTGATTGTGTTAGGTGTCATAAGTGGTATGTCATCAGGTGAGCGGCGTAAAGTAAGAGTGTAATCAGGAAGTGTGGCCATACGCAGGTTGTCATGGCTGGAAACACCCCCTCCCTCACACTCAGAGTGTCCTGCATTTATCTGCAGAGAGTTTAGCTCCTCAGGGGGTAGAGGGCTGTGGGCTGGGTCCCGTGTGGCTGTGGCCCGCTGAGGACTAGGTTGGCGCTGAGTGTCTTGACGCCGCTTGTCATTGCGGTAGTACAATGCAGCAAATGCCAGCACGTTGAGGAACAAAAGGGAGGCACCCACAGCAATTGTGACACTTAGCTCTGTGGAATAATCACGGGGGTCCTGGATAACTACAGGATCTACAGGATCCAGTGCAGGGTTCCATTTCGACACTGGACCATTGAAAGTGGGTGAGACAGCTGGACGCTTGGTGTCCCAGACTTTAGGCCGTCGCGTGATATGGGAATTTTGAGTGGTGTCAGATGGTGGCACCTTGGTTGTGGTGGAGGTATAATGGAACATATCATGAAGATTATAAAGATGTGGTACTAGATGTTTCCAGAATGCAACCTTGGTGGCTCTATAGTGATCACGGACCCGTGGTTTTAAGCCAATGTGCAAGTACAGCTGGTCCCGTGGGTTATATTTGGACCATGCGACCTCCTCAAAGCGATTTGCTTTAGTGTGGATGAACTTGGTGTCCTGTGGCACAGGCTTGTTGGGGTCGCTGCAAAAAAGAGATCAGGGGTAAGTGTTTAAAGCATATCAACCTATAAACATATTAGATATAAAAGTAATGCCCTGTAAATAACCTTTGTTTGTATCTTACTTTTACTTATATACTCCTTGTGCTCTATTTCCCACTTTTCTGTATTAACCTGTGCACTCTCAGGCAGTAAAACAATTAAATAACATCATAGTGAGTCATCTTCTGTCAGCCAGTAGGTCAACAGTTTTTCACAAATAAATTATATCCTGTGCCCGCCCTAGCAAAGACCTCTCCATTTCACCATATTCAACAGGATTCCCTTAATTTTAATCATTCTCTGCCTCTAAGAGATGTCTACTCAACCCAACTCCACTTTTCTCTCCTCACACACACCAACATATTCTGTATCTCCTGTATTCTACTGAAACACAGATTTACAGCTTTTGACTGGCTCACCCAGTTTTGGCAAAGTTGGTCCAGAAGGTCATGACTACGGCACTGAGCATCACATCATTCTTGGAAAAATTACAGGGGAAAAGGTCTGTTGGACCCACCATAGGAACACCAAAAACATAGGGCACCTCATCTCCATGAGCTGCATCAGACCATGCTGGTTTCATGAGGCTCTGGCAGTGATGGTAGAAGGCATAGAAATATGTGGGTGAGCCATAACGGGCATGTAAGTCAGCAGTCACCACAGATGGTTCCACCCATTGGTGGTCAGTGAAGAGAGCCACCAGTGTTTTGCGTCTCGTTTCTGGGTTGTCTCGGTCTGCCCAGTCCGTGTACATAAACTTGATGGTTTCACGAAGAGTGTCTTTACCTTCTGGATACCCATACAGATTATCCACAAAATTGGACACAGAGTAATCAAAGTCACTCCCAGAAACACCATCTTCTGCATCGACCACATTCTCCACAAACTTAAGCCCTTCACCCTGATTGACCCCCAGCATTATGTCATAGTTGAGAAACTCCCCTTGCTCCATCAGAATCTCTGGATCATCTGGAATTACATCTCCGTCGATCACTGGACCAAAGGCTACGTGATATCGTGCTGGTTGGATATCCTGCTCCACCAGCTCTTTGGCACTCTTCTGACGAAGACAGTCCACCATATCCACAGTGTCCAGCACATTGCAGCCCACTTTCTCTGCAAGCAGTCTTGTGTATTTTACTGGCTGGTAATTAACTGCCCAACTTGAAAGGGCTGAGCCACTCTGGATGATTGCTCTCTGGAACAAACCTGTCATGGATGTCCACATGTAAATTGTAAGTCAGATTTATTCAAAACAAGTGTAAACGAGAGTTTCAGGATTTTATTTGTTAAAGAGCAATAATGGTGCTAAATGCTAATTCTATGGCAATAACCATAGAAATGCAATGTTTCTATAGATTGGTCAACACTGAACGCTTTCTCCCAGAAATGCTCTTTAAAAATATGTCCCATGATCATATCTGCTAAATAAGCGTCACTTCTTTGCCAAAGAGCATAACACATCCCTACGGCGTGGAGCAGACGCAGTCGTTCTTACATACATGTAGACATACTAGTATAACATTAATATTCCCTTTCTTTGAAGTGGGAATTTTGGTTTAAATTCCAGCATCAGAAACAGTTAGATAGAAAGACAGACACAGATACAAAGAGATCAGCAGCATAACTTCCTGCCCAGCTGCTCTCTGTGTGTGCCAGGGAAGAAAACACAGCACAAGAGGATCTTTCTAAAGTAAGAGGACGGAGAAAAAGAAGGAGGGGGTAGAGAAAGAGGGGGTGAGATTAAAAAAGGATAAGAAAAAGAGGTGAAAGACAGATACATGGAGCAGTAGATAGTGAAGCCCAAGTCATTGATGGATAGGGAGGGAAAGTGAGTGAAGATGAAAATGTATGTGCAGGATAGGATCGTGTGAGAGGGAGATGGCAATAAGATTATAAAAGAAGGGACTAAGAATATTGAGGATTTTTAGTACCTTTAGAGTCGACCACAGACATCAGGTGATGGAGTCATGGAATAATGTCACGTAATCCATAAACCTTTAATGTGATGGGACAGACACACAAATATGGGGGTCACGGAATAGGGTCATGAAGATATGGTAACAATGTGATTAAGGTCACTGAATGATAAACAGAGATACAATTAACGGGAATGGTAGGTTTTGCCAGAGAGAGACAGTCACATAGTATAGGGTATGTTAAACAATTGCAGACACGTGAACAGATAATCGGATTGGATTCTTAGTATTACAAATTTAGGATATACTGTACAAAGTTGACATCAGGATGTCCATATACCTTCAGAATGATGAGATAGGGTAAGGAGGCTGACGCAGGATGCTCCAATGCCAGAACCAAACACAGTGATCCTGTGGGGGTCCCCACCAAAGAATGCCACATTCTCGCTCACCCAACGTAGTGCCTGGATTTGGTCCAGGAGTCCATAATTTCCCTTTGCTGCCTGATCTCCTGTACTCAAGAATCCTATAAAAATGGAAACTTCATAAGAGTAATATAGACAAGCATCTCGGTAAGACAGCCCGGTGAAAAGAAAATGTAGAGTCACACACACTTTGATGACCTCAGAGGTCACTTTTGAAGCAGGACCAATAAAATGTCTACCTACGACTAACTTTATTGATTCTTCATACAAAAAATGCTTTTTGTAAAAAAAAAATAGGGGCTTGTTTTAATTGTATATGTATAACTAAAAGTTTCAAGTACTGAGCATGACAAAATCTTTACAACTCAAAGCTTATAAATTAAAGAAAATAACCCTAGGGTGATTCTGAAGGACATGTGTTCATCTTTCTATCATAAACATATAACATATGTCTAATATACAAGGGACAAAAATACAATATAGCTATTTCATATACTAAAGAGAAAACAGAGGTACTTGCTCTCTACTTACACAGTCCCAATATTACAACATTCTGGGACTCATTAACTCCGATGACTCTACAGGGACGCCTCATAACTATCTTTCTGATTTATTTATAAGCAGGTCAATAATTATGAAAAAGTAGAGTCCACTGAGTTGACAGCAGGGGGTGGAGCAGCAGGGAGCAAACAGGATAAAGAAATAAAGGGCACACAGAAAATAATAAACAGTATGGGAGGTGAATGAAGCAAATAAATATTTCATGGAATGTGGCAAGTCACTAACCCAAAACTCCCACGCGATAGTTTAGGGTGATGACAATGACATTCCCATAGCTGGCCAGTACACTGCCATCGATCATATTTCCGCTGCCCTCCATGTAGGAGCCTCCGTGTATATAAACCATAACTGGTTTAGCTCCTGTGTCCCGGATATCTGTGAAGGGAAAGAGGACTGTAACGGGTCTAGAACAAGCCAGGGTAAACCAGATACACTCACAACATCCACGCGTGAAAATCCACTGGGTAAACGACATAAGAACTCACACCAAAAAAATTGCAAGCTAATAAAACAGTGCACCACTTATCACAGAACCTCCCAGCTTAGGTCAAGAGATCCCCTCCCACCGCAAAAGACTGCAAAAGCTAGCCATGCGTGCAAGTCATGCCACAAACCAGAACAGCACGTTCCCAGGACCGTGGGCTCCACGCTAGAACCATCCATTCAACTGGGCCCAAAGGGATCAATTAGGACAGCGCCTAGTGGGGACTGGCACGGTCCTGTGAAAGGGCATTGTAGACGGTAAGGTTATGAGATGAAACCCCCATTAATAAACACACACTGCAATCGTACAGGGGTACATGGATACAAAGGGATATAATGTGGGCATTTCTGGGGTGTTTAGGTGCAGAGGCCATGTAGGAATTTATAGCTGCGACTAATTGGTGGATTTGGCAAAATTTCTTAAAATAATGCAGTAGATAAAGAAGAAATGGGAGTTTGATTGAAACTAGTGGAATGGAGTGATGTTCTTACCACCAAAAATAGAAGGTCTCAGTTCTATTATAACTACCCCTCTTCCCCTACCAAGGACCCTAAAAATTCTGAATGAAGGCAAAAATAAAAAAAATTAAAATAAAGGGAGGAAACAGAGTAAATGTTGATGGGCGGGCATCATACCAATTCCTGGACAGCTCCTCGATCACAGGTGAACTGTGGCCAGCACCACACATTGATACCAGATGAGGTGTGACTCTGAACCAACCATATAGGTGACCTAGGCTGTGAAGCTAGTAAGTGCACCACTGATAAGTGCTCTTCTATGTCAGCAAGCAAATGCATGCAGAAACAGTGAACTGAAACCTTTGGGTCCACCTTGTTCCCTTTACATCACACAGTTGCCCAACTGCCCAGACTTGTTTCTTTATAGTGTTGTGTGTACCAGTAATTTTCCATATACTGAAATCAAATTTACAACATCTCCCAAACTTTTATGTCTTTGTCAGCTAGTTTTCTAATGGCAGGGTGGATGGTTGGTAGGAAAGGAGTGTGTTAAAACACACACTAAAGGTAGAGCAATAATGGAGAGGAGATGGTGACAGGAAGATAAGAGTGTAGTAGGATAGTGTGTGATGGTTAACAGTTTCCATGCATCAGCCTCAGCCAGCAAATACCTCCTTCCTCGTCTTCGTCATTATCCGATAACTCTTCCCCCTGTTTCTTAGCGCTGGGTCCTGAGCAGAGCAGGAGACAGAGCCGAGCAAACAGAAACAGACAAGAGAATTCAAGAGATAACAGGACCGGAAAGTGCAGAGAATGGGCTCTATTTTCAGGGTGGGAAGAGAAACCGAGGGAATAACTTACAAAGGTATGTCAGATCTGCACAGCGCAAAGTCCAGTGGGAAGGAAAGACGACTTCTTTGGGAACCCAAAGCCAAACTGAATGGAAAGGTCAGCAAATTGACATCTCCATAGGGAACACACTGTATGTGGGAAGCCATGTGTCAGAGGCATGGTGCCTGGGTACACAACACAGAGACTGCATAGGATATGCAGTTTCTATCATTATGGTGTCGACGAGGGACATTGATACATTAAGGGTTAGATGTCGGTTTAATACATTATAATTAATGCTATATTATTTTAATACACTATAATTTACACTATATTATTATAAAGGCACATCAATATTGGTAAAAAGTGACTATGTACAAGAAGATGGTGTACACTGTAAGAATATTTTGGTAATTATTGTAAGTGTAACAAGTGATGGGAAACATCATATTAAACATTTGTTGTGAGCGCTATGATGCTGGCCACAAATACTAGAATAACAGAAGATTGGAGAGTTTTGTTTCAGGGATATTAGATGCTTGGAGAAGAACATTGCCATGTAACATTATAAGCATTAAAATAAACACTGTTTATATTTCAAAGTATAATATAATGGTTGATAGGACCCTACTATGACAATCATGGACTCCTAAAGGCATGTATGTACGATGGAGCCATAAAAAGACCAGAAAACCACCCATCATTATCTAAACCCAAAGTATGTTGCTAGAGATACTTAAAATCTAATAACGAAAGTAGAACTGACTAAATAAAAGGCATATTGTAGTAAGAGTTTATCATAAGGAGCTCTTTATAAAATATGTAAATGTAATCATGACAGATTTCATAACAGAGATAGGAAGAGGGTTAGACACACAAGTACATTCAGACTGAGATAGACACATTTGTTATGTGCAATCTATAGATACTAAGGGGCAAATAATTTGTCACACCAGACCCTTGATACCTTGGTTTAACTTCAGTGGGGCTTTGTAAAGAAACAAACAGGCACATACAAATAATGTCCACCCTCCCCAAAAGGAAGGGGCATACTCAGGTCTACATTAGGTTAGACTCATCTTTTATCTGTTGGCTTTGTGATTGTGCAAGTAAAGCTAATATTTTTATTTCCCAAGTTTCACTTCGAATGACACACAAACACTCATGAAAAAAGCATACACACAGGGCCACAGGGAAATTGACTCTTATGGGAAAAAAGACAAAGTACAGTTTCCAAAAATTGACTCAACAACAAGTATAAAAAACTACCTAAGACAAAAAATGTAATAACCCATACATTCTATAATGGTTAAGACAAAGAACTGATTTAATTCATCGTTGCATAACAACACTAAAAATGATGAGCATGGCCTCACAACTTAAGGTCCTAACATTACAAAACTTGCCAGCTCAAACTTTCTTGGATAAGAAGCAGATCCAGGGCCAGTAGGATGGTAGATACCTGGATACTGTAGAATAAAAAGAGGTAATTTTGCCTTCTGTAGACCTGGTTTTATACCCGTGTTATCTTAGAATATTGGATAAGCACACAAGGAGAACGGAGGGTTACGTTCACTATACATAGAAAGTCACTTGCACAAGTTAGAGTACAACTTCTGATGACCTAATGTAAATGTAAGTGAAAGAGATAGACCTTTCTAATGTTCTCACTTTAAACACCTTATCTATGTGGCAAGAAGGTGCTGGTGTTGGTCTTCACATGAATCCCATCGTAGATGGTGAACAGAACTTAAAAGCTGTATGATGTGCACTTAAAAATATTTCCCTCCACCATTTTCTCTGGTGGAGTATTAATACAAACTCTCTCTTTGGTGACATTATGGAGGTGGGGGCACATTTCTGTGTTTGGTTAGAGGGGTGTACCCTTCTTATTCCACCTATTTATGAGTGGTTTTCTGCCCCTTCCATATCCGCTGAGGAGGGCAACTCTATCTCGGTTTTTCAGACAGAGAGTTGTTTCTGCTCCCTTATTTCATGAATGGAGGTTCGCTCCTGTCCCCATTGTCTTTTTGGTGGGTAATTGGTCCTGCCACCACAACTTTGTATTACATACCTCCTTTCCTACATATTTTCTTGTTGGGTTTTCGGACACACTCCTTGGAAATCCGCTTTACTGTAAAATGAATAAAAGACTCCAAAATAACAGGAGGTTCTATCCTTGGGGGAGAGCCCATGCAAGCCTGATGTGGCTGTGCTCCCCCTCACATCTATGAAAGAGGGGGATGTAAAGTATTTTATGTTTTTAGTGACCTTAAGAGGTCCTTGCCCCATGCAGCCCCTCCAATAACCTTCAAGGGCATTTACAGCATGGAATTGGGCTACCAGAGTGTTGATTTATCACTAAGCAGCTCCCTGGTCCAAAGTTACACGTGAGAGATGCAAAGTGGTAATCAAAATGAGATTAAACACTATGAAATAACCCTTCTATCACATTCCCCTACAAGCAAACGTTGGAGGATAGAAATATCTGTGATCTAGAACCGCCACAAAAGCAATAACTTTTACCCCACATTCTTCAGAATCAATCTATGACATCTTAGTATGAAGGGAGGTTACAACTGAAGACAGAACCTTTGGAGGACTAATTACAGGGTAAAATATAGGTGGGAAATGGTGGGGAAAGAATTAGGGCAGTGGGATGGAGGGTGCTGCTCTAAAAACTGAATGGAAAGTACAGATAGAGTGAGAATAAGTAGATAAGACCGAGGCCAAGACATTGGGAAAGAAAGGAGTGGGAGACCATAAGAGGGAAAGCAGGACTAGATGGTAGAGAGGAGGGAATTTTCGCTAGAGAGATACAAATCTAGAGAGGAGGAAGGTATTTTGACCAAGACACAGGGCAATCAAGAAAAAAGGTATGACAATAAAGATTAGGTGGGGGAGCACAGCCCAACCGTACATGAGAGTGACAAACTGAGGTGGAGGTGAGTATAGTCCAAGCTGAGGGAAGCTGAATGTTTATACTATGCGAAAGCAATAGATCAAGAAAATACAGTTTAAAGCAGCCAACATGAAACTGGGAAGAGCCAAGACAGATGAAAACTGAAGGCGACTGAATGTGGAAGTGGGTGGTGAGAATTCAAATCAGAGGAAATAAAACAAGGGATCGCAACAGAAGGAGTGGAGGCAAACTGATTAAAACAGTGTACATAGGGAGAAGGTAGTGCATGTAACAGCAACATAAATAAGTGGTGGGAACAACCAAGATTATGGTGAAAGGGGAGTAAAGGCAAAACAAAGCCTGGGGGAAGAGAGGAAGAAAGGAAACCTTAGTTCTAGAGCATATGGAGGTCATCAGCAGCAAGTAAGGGGAGGGAGGTTGGAAAAAAGGGTCAATACAGGGATGACAACAGATAAAGTTGAAGCAGACATAATATACGTAAAGGGACAGAACAGAAAGAATAATGATTAAATTACCAAAGCAGGATAAACACTGCTTAACAAGTAAGCAAATGAAGCAGGTAACTATGGAGTTAATTGACAGTAGCAGGAGGGGGTAGAGGCCAATCAAAGCAGGTGCAGAGGAGGGATGTACATTACACCAATAAGAATAGCTAAAATAAAGTAGGATGAAAAATGAAGGCCATGTAAAAGTAATGGTACTTAAAAAGGAAAAGGAGGGACTCTTGACTAGAGCAGACGGAATTAAGTGGACATCATTAAAGCCTAAGGGAGCACCAAAAGGAGAACATCTGAAAAGGCAATTCATGGTGAAGAGTGCAAATATATGAGAATAGGTGATTAGAATAAACAAAACAAAGTGAGACTGGCTAATGAATATGATGCAAGTGAACATGGGTCAAACAAAACATGAGAAAGTGTTGAGATAGGGACAGACTCAATGGAAACAGAGGACAACTTATGCAACGTGGATTATGACTTCCAAATCAAACATGGAGTAGAAAGGCTGAACAACAGGCAGAGTGAAGAGAAATGCAACAGTTGGATAGTAGAACAATTCATAAAATTTATATAGGAAGCATATTATGGAAAAGAAGAGGTAGAATGCGGGCAAAGGAGTCACTAAATAAGAGAGAGGAGTCTTCACAAAGGTATGGTTTTTGTCAAGGATAGCCCAGAGATAATTTTTTAACACAATTTTCATCTCTGGGTAGTCTATATTCCTTTATATGGCCAGCTTGGTCTATCTAAAGTTCTGAGGTTCCAAAGGACTCTGACAGGACTAATTCAATCTTCGCTGTTAGTTTCCCAGAAGCTCTGTGAATACCATGGATATTTGCTCATGACATTGGTGCCTATGGGGGAATTAAATGAAATGTCCACCACAAAGCCTCCCCCTGGAGAATACTGGTTTTACTAGGCACTCAAATTGATTGTGAAATTGCCCAATAGCTGTTGCTTTGCTAAACTTTGCAGTTCAAAGACAAAATCTAACATTGGGAGTGAGACAGAAACACAAGGAGATAAAGTAATGGGAAGCCAAAACTGAAAAGGATTAGCAAGGGAAAAAATGGCATGGATGTAATCTAAAAATGAGGTGGAGGGCAAATGAAGCAAAGTATGAGATCACTACTGAGTCCAGGGCGTATAAGGGATTCAAAGAAAAGTAATCCAAATCATTTGCAAATATAGTAGTGTAGGGATGGAGACAGTTGGGATGGACCACTAGCAAAAAACGAACAATTAAAAAGGGTTGGTTTGTGAAATGTAAAATGATGACACAACGAAGAGTCAAGGCTGCCAAGGCAATGCATCAGAGAGAGTAGGAATAAAAGTGCACAAAAAAACAATGCCCTGATAAAAATGAGAAAATAAAGTAAATGATATGTGGGGGGCTCAGAAGGAATGGGTGGAAAATATCTCAATCAGATTGGCTGTTTGTGTCAATTTAGAATAAAAAATGACATCAATCATCTAATGATGGTAAAGTATTAAATCATCAGGAGAAGACCAATATTAAGAACGGTAAAAAAAAAAAATCAACTAGAACACCTGGCAGTATGACTCATGGGGCAACTAGAACCAAAAGACATAAGGAGAAGAGTCATGGGAGTCATGGGGGTATAGGCTAACACCTGTGATTACTACATGGGCAATCAATACCAATTCCGGGGAACATACTACTGAGCTCAACATCGCGAGTGGTTTCTGAAAATGGGAGTGGGAGGTAGAATAGGAGACAGACAGGAACGGAGGCCACATGGCTGAGGAGATAGAAAGACAGATTTGGTTCGAGAAAGAAGATTCACAAACTAAGGGAGGGTTGGAGAAAGACAGTGCTGAAGACTTGGTTTGCATATAGCATCCCTTGTTGCTGACACACAACATGCAGCAGGCACATACCCTCCCTCCATGCTGCGGACATCATAATACAGGAGAGACAACACACAGCCCAAGTACAAGCCCAGGATTTGTGAGAGGTTCTTACCGTACCCCTCTTTACTCACCATCTTCAGTAGGTACATAGATGTTGAGGTACAGACAGTCCTCACTCTGCTCTTGGAGGTAGCCTGTTACAGTGTCCAGGTTTGATGTGAACCAGACCGGCATCATTATATCTGGTACTGCATTCTGTATGTTCTGTGGGCACACGGGTGAAAAGTGGGTAGCGTTTCTTATGCCGGACCATGAGGGGGGAGGCTCTGGAGGAAGGAAACGTTTTTCCCCAACAGGGGGTGCAGCATAAGGCACCCCGAGATATTGATCTACAGGGCCCAGGATTTCGTTGGGCAAAGGCACACGTGTGCCACGCAGCTTGCCGAAGTGTGTGTTCACAGTCTGAGAATACACCTGTGCATGAGAGGAGAGTACACGGGAAGCGATGCTCAGAAGCCACAGGGCCAGACTCAGCTTCCCGGGGGCCACACTGAGCCCCGCCACATGCATGGTACGAACAGTACAGCTCTAGCATTCAGGACACAATCACCACTAGAGTCAGCAGAAATGCAGAATCCCCTACTTCAGGACACGCTGGTCACATTCTGTTCATCAAACAACAGAGGCCAAGGCAGACAGGCAAGACAGAGAGCCCAGCCAAGGCTAACAGGACCTGCAGAGAGAGAGAAGGGATAGAGAGATGGTCATAATCACATCCTAATCAGATTCAAGTAATATGTCTTTAGTTTTTGTCCATCTTGGTAGCTGTAGGATATGGGTTATTTTTAATAAGATCACGGCCCTTGTCCTTAGCCCCCAGTTTCCTGGTTCAGCCGCCTTAACATAAGTTTTGTCTACGTATTTATCTCTCGTTTGTGCTGTGGCAAATTGTGCTACGATAAAATTGATGAAAGTGAAAAAAATCTCGTCTGTGGTACATTCATGTTTGTTTTTTTTCCTGTCTATCAATCAACAAAAAAAATCACTACTGAGCAGCTATTTTGGCTGTTGTTGTCTTGCCCACCAAGCCTAATGAATTGCTCATTTAAGTTAGGAAGTGGAGTGGGATAGCTCTTTGCCCAATGTTATTTTTAATCTATATCATTATTTTTTGTCTTTTCTGTAACCTTAGCTTCCTGGTGATAGCACCAGGTAGTGAGTTAATGTCGATCTAATCAGCTCCCTGCTGATGACCATAACACAGAGCAGATTAATGTTCATACAGACCTCTGGAGCTTACATATATTAGCATTTTTTAGATGAAGCAGTACTTTTATTGGGGTAGAGAGTTGGTACAACATCCAAGAAAGTATTATTTGAGTTTCTGATAAATCCCAGAAATAAACAGTCCTTACATACTATGTACTAACAAAACTGATGTACACTTAGCAATAACTATAGGAGGTAAATCAATGATAATCAGAAAGGTCATTTACACTCAAATCCACTGGATACTTATTTGTACCCTGGATATGGATGATATCCTTTATAACATACTTCTGTCTCAAAGTAACTTTAGGGTCACCTGCCAAGCTCAATCCTGTGCAATTTATTTTCATAAACTGAATACGCACTTATTTAAGTAACCTAGTTAAACCCTAAACTGTCTCTTTCTCTGCCTGCAGTAAAATTATAAGATTAGAATTTTAAGACATCTGAGTACTTAGACAATGCCCATAGACAGTTTATGAGACGGTTATTTTCTTGGAATTTTGTTTCCCTGCTTATTTTCACGTGTGATATCGGTGTTTTTCGTACAAACTTTTGTAAATTGCATGAAAAAATGCTTCGCATTTCAGAACAAGAGCTCACCGGATCAGCTGTGACATGACAGTAATAGTCTACTGCTGAACCGCACTGCTTCCTTTTCATTAACCGCCGGCCCCCTCTTTCTTTTCTATATAAATTCAGAAAGAATTCCCCTTTTGTGAAAGTCTTCCTCTTCTTGCTGTGAATTCACCTCTATAAACACAAAGTCCTACATGCCTACCACGTGACAGACTACATCCCGGGCTGCACATGGCCTAATCCCCAGCATCCCGCATTCAGTCTGGCACTCACTATGGGGGGAGCTAGTGAAACGCAAAGGACTATTTTTCACTCCTCCACACCTCCGCTTTTTTCCCCAACAGGTAACACATAATTGCCCTGTTTCCCTCTCTAATATTTTGTAAACAGCTTCATGGGGTTGCAATTCATTCCAAGTTTTACATTCATTTATGTCTCTATTCTCCATGCCAATTTTTTTCCTGAATACCAATCCTCCTCTATGATCACGATGAAAGGGTTAACCGATCCATGCTGACTTTAACACATGTTCTGAAGTATTTTTTTAATCTAGCTGTAATACGTGGATTTTTTTTATTTCTACACCACTTGTCTCTGAACACATTAATATATGCAGGCAACAGACACACACCCCTCCCCCAGGGCTGGAAGCTCTGTCACTTTAAGATGGTGACAGAGGAGACACAACAGCAGAATGTAAATGGATGTTGAGCTAGACACGGAGAGGGAAGGAGAGGGAAAATGGGCAGCACGGCACGGCAAGAGGAGTGGAAAACAAGGCAGTAAGGTACAGGGACCATGAGGGAAACGAAGGTAGACAGGGTGCTGGAATGAAGCGAAAAGGAATGAAAATTAAGAGAAATGCATAAAGAATGACAGGTAAAAGGCGAATAAAGATACAAGTGGGATCAGCAGGGTGCAAGATAGAGGAATGAAGTATGCGAGGAAAGAAAGGAGGAGCAAAGAAAAGGAAGGATGTGAGGCAAGGAAAACAGGAGTGTTAAAGCAAGGATGAATGTGTAGGAGGTGGGGGTGATGAGAAATGAGAAGGAACGATCAAAGCAAAGTAGAGAAGGCAGATTGTGAAATAGGGAGCACAGCAGAAAATGGAAGAATAGAAAACATAGAAACAGAAATAAGAAGGGAAAGAGTATGGCCGGAAAATGCGTGGATTAAGTGATATGAAAAGAAAAGAATGGCAGAAAGTAAGTGAGATAGTGAAGTAAGATGAGGAGAAGAAAAGGCAAAATGACTAGGGAATGAGTAGGGATGGTAGAAAAGCACAGCAAGGTCATGTGTAGAAGGTATGGAAGCAAAAGGTATAGAAGTATAAACTGCCTAAACTAGGCAACACTGAATTCACACAGGGCACCAATACATGTCCACAGTCAGTAGCTATCACACAGAGGTTGTGGCTGGAGCATTTGAGTTAGAATGAGACAGGTGGTTATAGAATGACACAAACAAAAAAATGAATGACAGAGAACAGAATGGGAGATCAGGGACTTGTCAAAGTATAAGACAAAGGTCAGGAATTCAAAGCAGGGAAAACATAAGAGGTGAAGCAAGGAAACACAGAGTGTTGGAATGCTAAAGACAGAGGAGATGGGGTTAGTTCCAGGAAAGAGAGACATAAATCCAGAGATGGAAGCACTAGACACCAAATTCCAGACAGAAAGGAAAACAGCGCCAGACACAAATGGAGCTGCTAGACACAAAAGGTTAGGAGTGAAGAGAGAAACAGGTGAGAGGAGAAAAATTTCAAAGGGTTAAAACGGAGAAAAGTGTTTGGTAAAGAAAAAAAGGCAAGTAAAGCAGAAGTGGGAGGAGTAAGAAGAGAAAACGAGGCAGAGACGACCAAACGGAAAGAGAAGCCCAGGGCAGTGAATTTGGGACTTGGTGACAGAGAAGTATAGATGAGAAGACAGTTTGGAAGTATAAACATTGATCAGGAAAGCTATGGACAGGGAACCGGGAACAGTAGATACTTTATAGTACCGGACTACAGGAGAGCATGAGTTAAAGACAAATACAGAATCTGAGGTTAGAAACTTTTAGCCCATGTAGGCTGACTATATACGGACCTCCCTAAAAACATCAAACCTTTTTCAGGTCCCTGTACTTAGATTATTGATCACCAATCCTGTACAAATCTAAATCATCTCACTGCATTTAAGAAGAACAGAAAAAACTTAGTAGAACGGCTACAGAAAGAAGCAAAAGAAAATGAGGAGAGCAGCAAGAAGTGTGGATGGGAATGTAAGAACCAAAATGGTGAAGAATGTCATTAAATAGTGGAAGCAAATAACCTAGAAAATGGTTAGCAGTAAAGGATAAGGGTACACGTCAGAAGGATGATAAAGACAGATATGGAAAACCAGAGACTGCAGACGCAGCAAGGAAGGACGAAGGCACTGTCAGGGAAAGGGGGAAAAGCTACATAGACTAATATTCAAAGTGATGCAGGATACGAAGGGAGATGGAGAAAACAAGCCCTCCATCCTTCCCCTCTCTTCTTCACACCGAAGCCCCTTTTATACCATTCCCCACCCCCTCCCAACACAGGAGCACCCTTCTTTCCACCTCCCCCTCTCCTGCAGCGAAGGTCTGCGGCTGATTTTCATGTTCACTCATTCACGCCATTACCATGGAAACTGCAGCCTGTCGCGCGCTTCTATTCAGCTCCGCCGCCCTCCCCCATCTGCACAGTAACGCTTTCCTAACCGAAACAATCTGCAGCAACAGGCATAAAAGCACCTACTGCATGAAGAGGCAGATTATGTGAATGCAGGGAGCTCGATACGGCACAGCTTCCACAAGAGAGCATGACCACGCTGAGCAGATGAATGCAGGGGACACATCACAGATATATATAGAGGGCCATGGTCTGGAATCAGAGATGGCTGCATTATGCAGTGAAAGGCAGCAGTCTTAAAGAATACCCGACACACACACACACACACACACACACACACACACACACACACACACACACACACACACACACACACACTGCTACACTGGTACACTGGTACTAATGGAGCGGATGTCCAAAACCACTGCAAGCATCAAACAGTACTTAAGTGTATGGATTGGAAATGAATGAACCAACATACATGACATATGATGCTGTATTGAGCTGACACTCCAAATCCATCAGTAAATATACATAGCTGAGAAGGTTTGTGTGCTTTGACTGACATATTCAACGATAAATTTACAGGTGCATAATTCCATGCTAACCTTTAATTCTGTTTCATAGATAAATAGCAGGCATATGCTGCAGGTACTGCAAAAGGAGTATGGGTTCAGTCTAGCCACTTAGACTTTTAAAAGTCTAAGTGGAACGCTGATTTAATAAACAGAACTGATATCTATTTACCTTTGAAACAATTATATATATATATATATATATATATATATATATATATAGGCATGCACACAACCTGGTGCTTCTACTTTGGTTGGATTCATCCTTTCAACCATTGGCATCAGGATCCAACCATTGGCTAAGTTCCACAGCACCATTTCTCAGTGAAACCCATGAGAAATAAAACTGGTGCCTGAGTGTACGTTTAATATTTTTTAATAGGGGAATTAATTGAAGAAACAACACATCAATAAAAAATGTCAATTAAACACATAAGGGATAGTTAACCTACCAGTCACAGGGGAACACAAATAAGAGAAAGAAAGGAAAGTAAGAGATAAAAATGTTTCCTGGATGAAGCTGCCAGCTATTTAGAATAAACCAGGGATGGACGGATGAAATAAAATGATGTTATTAGCCATTTAGAATAAACCAGGGATGGACAAATCCCAAGAGCCATTATTTTTATGGATCTTAATGGATGCATTCTTTCCTGGATCATAAAAAGGTAATGTTGGCGCCTAAACTCATAAGCTATAGGAAGGCTTGTGTTAAAATCTGCTATCTTGCATTGTAGATGTAGCTGTATTACTGTGTTAGATTTGTTATATATGGTGTATATATTCCAAATGTTGACCCAAACCCCCCTGCTCCTTTTTTTTCTACCACATCCATGGCTCTGCTAGGAGAAATAAACATAAAACTAATAATAATAGTAATAATGTCACTTTCTGCAGTCTGTACCGAGTTATATATAGATGTCAAGACGTCACCTTATTGGACTAAATCAAAGTTTCACGTTCTCCACGTCATTTGCGTAACCTGTGGCTTATTATCTAGGTTTTTCCAAATTTAGAGTAAACAGCATTTTTATCTCCTAATAAATCCTGACTAAAAGAGGGTGCGTTGTACAATGTCAAGTTTCCTTGCTTTTCAAACCAAAACTGTGTCTTCTTTGGTCATTACATATGTTGCGAGTTTAAGCACTCAGCTCCTTCTCCACGTACCACCATCTGCAAATTGCGGTCTTCTTTATGGGCTCATTTAACAGCTTGTTTATTTTAGTTTCATTACGATAACCTGTTCTGCAGAATGATATATTCTGTCATTATAGCCGCTCTGTCTGCGTGGCACACTAACCTGCCTGAGACCTATCTCTCCCATGCGCCAGGGCTGGTTAACGCAAGCCGGATGGCATCATAAGGTATTAGGCTTTTCCCGATCACGGGGCAGTGCCAGAGACAAATTAACATGTACCAGGGGAGCCACACAACAGTGGTGGTGGACGGCGCTACATACATACTACTTAATGAAGTACAAAGGAATTTAACATATTTTCTGAAAGAAAAGGGTTGGTTGTTTTTTCTCCTGCATCATCGAGTAAGGGTATTACGGAAAGGGTGAGCTATATGGATTTGTGCCTCATTGTGAGTCATTGTGTGTGTTAGTATATATATATACAATTATAATGTTATACAGTGTATACACACAATGCTGTTACCTAATATATGTAAAATATTCATTACCCCACTGAAGGAGAAAAAAACGTTGTTGCATCAACCATAACATGGCTTTATAGAACACGCGAACATCTGTACCTCTCTACTATAACTTGATTATTATATGATTAAAATCAGGATTTCATGACCCTTCTATGCCAACCAAGCTGTCATTGAAATCAGATACTAAGTAACATGTCTCATGTATGTTGAGTCTCACTGTAACGGCAGGAGAGACATCTCAGCAACGTCTTTCAGTTTTGGAAACCCAATTTCTGTATTTAACGTATATAACGTAGCCTACAGTCTTTTTGAAAGAAAACACTATTTTAAAGGACCGAAAAGAGAGCAGCTGTCTTCTTAATATAGTTTTTTAAAGTAAAGGACAATGGAGAGCGCAGTAAGAGAGGGTCACAGACAAATTAAATGAGGGATTTGCTTTAAAGGGAAAAGTGCAAAGAGCAATGATTAGGGTCACAGTAATAGAGAAAAACGGGGCAGCGAGATCAGGCAGAAGAGACGCTTTGCAGAGAAGCAGCGCGGAGGGAGGAGGGAGTTATGTAGATATAATTAATATGCTGCTGCTTCAGCTGCCTATGATCTATTTGTCTACAAGGTAAAAATCTAATAAGTGACTTATTTCAAGCGAGAACAAGAAAGGATAAGTCACACGAAAAAAAGTTAAACTAGGAGAGAGGGAATAAAGAGAATATGGGGGCAACTCTCCTGAAGTACACTGACAAGAGATAGAGCGACCGCACATCCCAGGTTTGGCCAGAGTGTTGGGAAATGCCCCATATCTGCCCCCACCTCATTCCAGAACCATAAAGATGCACAAGATTTGTGAAGACATCCAAATGATCTGCTATTTGTTATTAAAGATGGTATGATGTCATAGTATCAGTGAGGTAAGGAAACTGATAATCTGGGCTGCTAGGCTTACCCTTACTCATACTCTGAGTATGACCTGTAGATACTTCCACCTCTGATTTGCTAATTGAGGGAGCCAAAACAGTACTACTATTAGAATTTGTTACTACATATATGTACAATGAAAATAGAAGCCTGATGCATTAAGTTATTTCATCCAAGTCAATTCACTAGAAATTTAAGTTAATATTTAACCCTCCATAAAGGAAAGGTTTTTTAATATAAACAGGAAGCCACAATGTGACAACTGTCATCTACCACTATATGACCAAAAATGTCCCCCCTAATTATTGAGGTTAGGTGTTTCAGCCACATCCATTTCTAACAGGTGTATAAAATCAAGCACATAGACAGCCATCTCCATAGACAAACATTGGCAGTAGAATGGGTCAAAATGAAAAACCACAAATCCGTTTGTGAAATGTCTGCCCGTGCTAGATCTGCCACAGTCCACTGTAAGTGCTATTATTGTGAGGTGGACACATCTAGGAGTAACAACAGCTTCCTGGCTGACGCATGTAGCTCATAAAAATGGCCTCTCCTCTGTAGCATCACTCACTACAGAGTTCCTAACTGCCTCTAGAAGCAACATCAGCACAAGCACTGTGTGCCAGGAGCTTCACAAAATGAATCTCCATGACTGAGCCGCTGCACACAAGCCAAAGATGAGCAATGCCAAGCATCGGCTGGAGTGGTGTAAAGCACATCACCTCTGGATAATGCATGGTCCATAAAGACATGGTTTGATGGGTGTGGAAGAATTCCAGCGGCCTGCAAAGAGGTCTGACCACAACCTCATTAAACACCTTTGGGATTAACTAGAACGCGGACTAAGACGCACTCCAAAATCTTGTGGAAAGCTTTGGAGGTTGTTATATGTAGCTGCAAAGGGGAGCAACTCCATGTAAAGGCCCATGGCTTTGGAATGGGATGTCCAACAAGCTCATATAGGTATGATGGTCAGGTGTCCACATCCTTTTTCCTCATGTACAGAGAGCTGTGGTCCCTGAAAAAGTTTTCATTCTCATGCTATTAACTACTTGCTGAGGCCAGTAACAAAAAATGTCTTTCTATTTCTGCTGGGGTAGCAGTGGAGTATGTGTGCAAATTACGTAGGCTCAGTTGATGGACAAATGAAGACCTTGTTAAACGATGCTAAATGCCAATCTTCACATACGTGACACTGCAAAATATACGGTCAGACTGTGTGACTATATGATCATATTAGCAACGTTATGAATGTGTCGATTTGTTTATATAATTCTTGCTTGCAGAAAAATGTATTTAGTCCTCCTGTACCTCTGTACAACATTTCAAATACTCAAAGAGAAGACTTGTTTTAGGCGGTGTGGCCAGGGGATAGGGAGTTTACTCAAAATTTTTTTGAGTTTGTGATCTATCCATAGCTATTTATGTAATTTAGTATGGCAATGAAAGTAATAATAATAATGCCTTTTTAATTGAATTTATTAATATGTTTTTTGTTTTGCAGTCACACATTATTGTGGCTTTGAGGGCTGTAGAACACAGCGATCCTCTCATATCTAGCAAACATTCTGAGCTCTTCATAAAGAGGAGAAAACAGATAACAAAAGAGGGACAGATGGATTCCAGTTTTATATAATACGCTTTTTAGACACAGATTGTTTCTACGTGAAATACTCTGCAGAGCCATTTGGCTCTGTCTCTCTTTAAGGTTGTTTAGCCCGAGCACACTGCTGGCATCAATAGGTGCTGATAGGGTCCACTAGGGCAGAATTTGGAGGTGAAAGCCTGGTTCACCGAAAACACAGTTTGTCTAGCAGGTTCCTGGCAAATTTAGAGATCTTATTTTAAAAAAGGCAAATCTGTTAAATTATAATTTTTTTAAATGTTTTATTTAAATATTTAATTTAGGACATTTCTGTCTAAAAGATGAATTACTACATACTATCCTTGAAACGTATCTCCTCATATAGCAGTATATATATTCTTTGGAGTATTGGTGGAATCTTATGAAGTTTGCGTGCATGTTATTCAGGTTAATGTGTTTTTTCGTCTACGTAAATGGGGTTTAGTCAGGATGGCGTATACCATCAGAGATGCTGAGTTTTGCAGTCCGCTTGTCTCCAGAGAGAACATGCATGTTAACAACAAAAATATCTTTAAATAAATAATATGCAGAGGGCAGAATTGAGACCTCAGGACTCATAGACATGTAAAAGGTGTACTTATAACTGGAAACAAGAAGACAAAAAAAGAATCTAAAATAACTATTTGAGCTTCCAAAACATAGCCGTCCCTGAGATGAATTTTACATTTAGATTTTTCACAGGTAAAAAAAGCCGCTGAGATGTAAAAGCTGTATTTTGAAGTGATTGTTATTAAACATGCACAGTTTCTTAGTTAACAAATCAATCAATGTGTGAAAATTATGACAAATAAAGTTATTTTTATACATTGATTTCAACATTCTTTTTTAAAAATTGTGTGCTATACAGTCCTGTCTGTCACACAATCAGCATAAGGGGCCACACAGATGGAGGACAGAACAGAGCTGTGTGATTCCAGTCCTTAAGGGCTACAAACAAGTTAGGGATTCTGTATATTCTTGCCTGAAAACAAGTAATTTATTGGTTCTTTTTAGATTTATGTACCCAAGCTGGGTTATCCAAACATTGTGGCCTTTTAGCAGTCCATGAGGAACGGAGTAAACCCCTAACCCAGAGGATCCAGTAATGGAGTAAATGCTAATGTCCTTGTAACGCTAGACAACCAATGACTACATTTGGAATTACAATAAACACACATGAAATGCTGGTGGGAAAAAAATCCTCAACACAAGGCAACCCGGATGGGAAATGCTACTATTTACCCTCGCTAGTCTTCCCCTAACTTATTGGGAGTCACACCAGCATACACATACAGATTTCAGGGTGTCAGTAAACTGACCATGTATACATAAAAATGCACGGCAAGTAGATACATGCTGCAAATCCCATAAATGCCATTTAAAACACATATTTCTGGCATAAACACCATTAAAAGATTTTGCGGTATATATCTGCTGGGTGTGCGCTGACTTCATGTTTTGTTATGTAGAGTTTGGTGGTTTAATCATCACCCCAAATTTATATGTTTATGTCTTGACGCCCGGACTTCTGGGTTACCCTTCCTCCTATCGCACATCAATGTGCCTCATCAATGGTGTCCAGAGATGGCTTTAAATTGCAGGAGAGCCTCGGTGGGTGCAGTACTGCTGATTTATCTCCCTTCTAATCAATACAGCTATATTCAGATTGGATTGGATTCTCTACAATTGGGGCACTTTCACATAGTGGTGGGTTAAGCAATATATGGCCATATGATGTGACTGAATCTCCAATACTTATACCTGAGAGAAGTGTTTTTGAATGTCATTTATAGGATTTGCAGTATGTATTGGCTGGGTGATTTGTTGTTTTGTTGATCCATACAATGTTTTCTGACTGCAAAGCCTTACAAGTTTGTTTGAATAAATAATAACTATCCAAAGTGGCTTGAACTAGAAAGTGACTATACAGCCGGTGTATCATTAGTGTTATTTATTGAAAAGTAATGTAAAATTGGGTGGGTATGTATGCATTTCTAATGGCTGATGTATGTGCATGTAGATTGCTCATCAACTACATGACCAACATAATGCGTCTGTGATCACAAGGACATAAGATAAGTGCTCAAGTAGAATTTGCTTGGAACATAATAAGTTTAAGTAGAAACATGTTGTTTTGATGAATTGTGAAATGTAGGAGCTTGCTGCTCTTCTACTTCACACTAAGATACAGATATACTATACATATGCAAGTGAATATAGATAGATAAGGCATGCCCAAACCAATCTAAGAGGTCAAAATCCTGTTTTCCTAATTAACATGATATGAGCAAATTATGATTTAGAACAAAAATTAGGTTTGCATTCAGCCCCAAAAGAGTTGATGTTCAACCACAGAAATAAAGACATAGACAGCTTAAAGGACTTTTAGAATGTGAGGAGGAAATGATACTTTTCGTACATTTTATAATACTTATTAAGTAACAAACCTATACAACGGTCCTTTAGAAATTACAGCTCCATCCATCTAGTGTCCCTCTCCGGGGATCCAAATCTCTCTGGTTCCTTCCCTAATGTCCCTTCTTTCCAGTAGATCAGAATGTTTGCAGGATATACGTTCTAGAAACAACAATGACACGTTTATCAACAGGAATTGTGTCTATAAATTGCATTGTATAAACAAAATACATCATTCTTCTTCTAAACACCTTACTTACATATATAACTATCATTAGGTCACAAAAACCCTGCCTGTAGCAAGCTCTCTTACCACACGCCATCAAATTAAGGTTCTCCTGTTTGGCCACTGGAAATGTTATCTGGGATTGAGGCATTAATCAGAGATTCATTTCTTAGCTAAAATAGTGTGCCTAATTTAAGATTAGTTGTTTAGTATACATATGCAAATGACCAGGTATATGGTGGCCATGTAGTGACAACATGGGACCTGGCTTCTTGTTTCTCCATCACTGAGAAGGTGCAGCCTCCAAGTTGACGTGGTAGAGGCTAATACAGTGAGTGAAGTTAAACATGCATGGGATAGGCATAACGCTATCCTAAATCTAACATAACACCAAAGGACTGATTAATTTCTGAATCTTTACATCCGGAAAAAAACAAGCAGACTAGATTGGCCGAATGGTTCTTATCTGCCGTCAAACTCGGTCATATGATGAACCCGGTCTACTGCAGGTGAACGGAAGCGGAATCAATTGGCACCATTTACTATATAAAATGGTAGTTGTAAAAAAGCTCAGTGACGAAAAAAAGACAATGCCGTCCAGTGCTGCACAGCTTGCTAAAGTATTTTATGTCTCCATGGCGATTTCAAAAACGTGAAAGACATTTCGCATTTTTATTGCATCCTCGATTTTCAATCAATTAAAATCCTGTACATTAAAGAAGAAGAAAAGAACGCCATCTCACATTAAACTTATAGACTCTGCCTGGATAGGAACACTTACAGACCTTGCACAGATGTTAACCTTTTCTATGCAGGTGAGGTGATAGCTGTCAGTTTTAGAATGAAATGCTAATTATTGTAGATTTTTTTTTTATTTCAGGGAACAATGAAATCTGAGAAACAGGCTTGCTTTCCTAGTTAGTATGGTGCCTGCTGGCATCTATTATTTAGCAATGTTGATCAATTCCCCTTATCTCGTATTCTGTCCCAGTCTCACCCCACAGCGCTTCACATAAAAACTCTAGTTTTAGCAAGGGGTAAAAAAATATTTTAAAGTCTCCATTTTTTTCATCTGAACAACTCAAGCTATTTGTTAAATATGATGTTGCTACATCGGCTTGCCTTTCCTAAGCATATTACATTTTACGTAAGGTCCATAAAGTACAGCAAATGCACTTTTAATATAAAGTTTCTTCCTGTCCTAGAAGCTTCTGACTTTTTTTTTCCTTTTAAAGATGCTGTTCCACCCTCTCTGCAGAAATGAACACTTTTGGATTAGAAACATAATCCCTAGCATTGTTGAATGCTCATGTAGAAGTTTGTCTCATTCCTCATTATTCTCGTTACACAAAATCAACTATTAATAGGTTGCTGACATACAAACTGAAAAGTCTTGTTAAAGTTATAAAACTTTTAGAAAAAAAAAAAAAAGAATACGATATAAACATGGTAGGAAGTTCCATTAATGTTTTGTCTAAATGGAGAAACACCACCATAGATGAGGACACTCGCTGATGGCACTCGCTGATGGCATTAGTGAGCACTCCCAGTTGGTTTACATGAGAGAAGATATCTTCTGGGAATGCTCTTTATCACTTCAAGGCATATTAGGAGATCCAGTTAAAATCAACTAAATCAAATCATGGTGGAGATTGTGCTCCTTGGGATGAGAAGCGATTAGAGGAGGCAGAAGAAATCCTTAGCAGCACGGAAAGCTGTCAACAACAAGATTCTGTAACCTTCGTTGTGAACCATAGTTGATCAGTTTAATTTAAGGGCATCTATAAATAAAAACTTCTGTACCACTAGTACCAGATTAAAAATAAGTTTTCAAAAATGATCTGTTGTAGTATTAGCCATATGTGTTCCAGCGCTATTATTTTAGCTCAATCTACTAGACAAACACCCTGACTTCTTATCACACTGCCCAATGGTGAATAACAGTATTAATCACAGTAGGATACTCTGACTATTAAAAGTCCATGGAAGCTGCCCTAAACAACTCGGTGTGGTGTGTGAGCAGGGCAAATCACCCAAAATATCACGTGACAGCCTCTGGGAAGAAACAAATCAGGTTTTTGTTAGTACTTACCTACATTACTAGATAAAGCACTGTATTTTATGTTCAAGGAAAAGAAAAATCTTTTTTTCTCATGGGAAAATTTAAAATCTGGGTTTTTTGTCATTTGTTGAGTGAGAAGACGTCTGAGCATGACCTGGCCAAGCTAGGTCAAAATTCTAAGGTGCACAGACACTCATACTACCTCCAAGGACAACATTAAAAATGCTTGGGGGTTGAGTAGGTTATTACCCCAAGGGGAAAAAAGGGCTAGGGGAATTTTTAAGCATTTCATTATCCTGTCTCAATTACAATACACTAGCCTGAGGATCGATAAACATTTTACCATTTCTGCCGTTCCACATAAATATATATACATAATACTAATAGATGTTCATAGTATGACAAGAACACTGCCATGGGTTCCCTTGCGTCCTTGGAATAAATTGCCACTGTTATATCTAATACTTAATATTGTTTCAGACTCTACAGGGTGATAATTAAATCCCTTCTTGCAAAGTTAATATGTGCAGACTTAAAAATAAAACACTTCACTTAGCTGATGCTAGCCTTTTAAAGTAAAACGAAATATTTGAGTGAGACATAAAGTACAGAATGAAGAACAAATATGATTCCAAAAAATTATTCTTCAGTCACCATTTATCCAGTTTCCATTGAGTTCCACTGGTTCCATTCTTCTGTTCAAACAAACATGTATTGAATTTGTACGGAAACAGAAATAACCTTCACTATCAAATTGTTTGTCTAAGCCAGAACTTCAAGCATTGTCAAGAGTGTCCCAATACCACCCACCGCATGAGGCATTTCAGCGGTCCACATGAAATTACCTTGAAATGTAGATGAAAACCACTGATATTTATAGAATCCCCACATTCTGCAGAGGTAATTTTACCAAAATCTCTCTCTGTCTCTTCTATCGTGTCTGATTACTTTTTAGAGACTAGACTCGTAAAGGATGTATGGAACGGCTATGCAGCAGAGGAGAGATTATTGTACCAATGGAGTCTGAATACCAGATTCTCCACGCAGAGATCTGCACCAAGCACATATAAACCTTCTTCTCCAAAAAGACGAATTACACAGGACAACAGTGACCTGCACAGAAAATGTCATAGGCCTGACAAGTAGAGGTCCTCATTGTTGGGTTGTAAATATTTTTATTAATACGGTGATAGGATGGATAATGTGGTTTAGAGTTGGCCAAAATGATGAACAAAAGAACACCATTTGTCCTCTGTAAAGTGAATGGGACATTTATATTCTGCCAGTTATATAAGCTGAAAAACCAATGAATTCTCACTGCAATAGAATTACTTACTCTAAAATATCATCCGAATCCGCGTTTCCTACGCAGGCATGAGTGTTTGGGACAATGTTTCCATCATTATTATCCCACTGATTTTAATAGTAATAAGGCTTCATAATTTTGTTTGTTTATAAATCAGGAACTATACATTTAGAGATTTATCTCATGTTCAAGTATGTCCTGGAGGACACTGACATTTACATTATATAATATCTTCCTGCAGAAAGTACAGACATAGTTCAAAGTTTATAAGCTCCAGCATTTGATCAAATAGAGATTCACTATTGTGACTCTAGTGTCAACTCCCTAAATCCTTTCAATATATGAACCTGTACAAGGGATACACCTGACAACATGTGTCATGAACTCTTTGCTCTATACCCTGCTCTACTGATTACACATATTGTTGTTTACCTTCCTGTCCCACACAGCCCCACTTACATGCTATCCTATATATATATATATATATATATATATATATATATATATATATATATAGTCCTGCTGACTTCAGATGGCTCACAACATCCCCGCTGCACAGTATAGCATAGGAGAGTGAACTGCACTGCATTTAATGCAAGACCCAAGAATCTGCTTACAAGTTCTTTTGCAGGTTGTGTAAGGCTCCAAGCCACCTATATATTACATGCACCCATACATTCTGAATAGCTGTCTGGTGCATTGATGCCCATGGTATCTTCCCACAAGTCTATTGTTATTGTAATAGTCCAAGATACTTTCCAATCCACTCCATTTCCGCACATCAAGAGTGCCAATATATTAAATATTTAGTTACAGCCTACTTAGCACAGCTAGGTCATTAATGTGTAAGTGAATGAGTATCTGTTTTAAACATAGTATAATATTACACATAAAGCATAAAAAGCTACCAGTGTAAGACTATAAACCATTTTTATTGTACGAGTCCTGTAAAAAGTTATTGTGCATGACTGAGGGCCAGTTGGCCTGTCTGCGTGTAAAATAATGGCATCATTTATATAAGGAGCAACATAAAGTGTTAAAGTCGGAGAATAGAGTAACTAAAGGCATGCTAATATTTTGCTGGTGTGAAAGGAGTAGCGTGTGCACCGGTGTAAAGTGCAAAGGGACAGACTCACCAACTGCTAAACTCATTCATTAAAGCGCCCTATAACTCATGCTTTTTGTTTGTCAATCAGCGATTGTTTTGTAAATATTTTGCTTGAGCATAAGGGATTATTTTATCGCAGGTTACCTGGCATCTGTGCCAAAACATGGCAAACTAGCACAGCTAAACAATTGCCCGTTGTGAATTCAGCTCCCTTTTCTATACCCACCCTCACGATGGCTGCCTAAACCTATAATCACCAGCTGACTAGGGGAGAAATAATGATGCCAATACTGAGAGCAGAAGGTTAATGCTTCTGCTTCCAAACTGTATATGGGGAAAGAAATTTGCTTAAAGCAGCGTGATGGCAGAAAGAGAGACAGTGTGTGCAGAAGAGGTTAAGACATTAAGGGACGGCATTCTGCAAAAGACTGCACATACAGGACACCAGATGTGTTAAAAACAGGCTGCTTGTGTATGTGTAGAATGATCACCAAGCTCACCTGCACAAGTATCCGCAGAGAAACACTGTCCATGGTACTGAACAGAACCAATCTACAGTTACATTTTTAGCAATGCTTTTGAGGGCATTATTAAGGCTGCTAGGTGAACACGGTCTTTCTCAGACGCTTTTGGACGGCAGAGATCGGTCGTACCGAGCAAAGAAATAGGTATGTCCCCAAAGATCGCAGTGTGGGCAGTGACGAGCTATCAGTGAAACATCTCTTAAAGTGGGACAATTCTACCTTTGTCTCAGTGGGGTAGCAAATTGTTCCGGGATCTGCCTCATTAATCTTTTCCTATATATTCTAAGGTTGCTATCTCTCCCAAACAGGATAGAATTCCCCTCTCAATCAGCACCCACATGGACTACAGTATTGTCCCCAGGTTTATACTTCTCCACGGAGCGTATAATGAAATCTGCCATTAGCTTGGGTCTCCCTTATGGCTCCTCGACACATAGCTCGCAGCCGCACGCTGATTAACTGTTCTGCCACATTGGACACTCTGTTAGCTCTGTTATATGCTCCAGCCGCAGTTTTTATAAAGTCCCAATTTTGTATTACTTGTTACATGTTTGCAACAACCATTTGTGGCTAAAACCACTTTTGCTGCACCATGTGGCACATATTCTCCTGTGTAGAACAAAGTGAGGATATATTTATTTAAAGTAAATGTATGTGTTGCACAATAGTATGCATGAACGTAGGGCTGCAACTAACGATTATTTTAATAATCGATTAGTTGGCCGATTATTTTTTTTGATTAATCGGATAAAAAAAAAAGCACATTTTTTTAATTTAAAATAATGTAATAAAAAACTTACAATTTACACTTTCATCTCTTTATCGCAATGGCCTCTCGCTATTCACCTTCTTATTTTACTGACATAATAATAACAGCTACAAGAACCCAAACACAGTGCTTCTCAAACTAGGTTTTAATACAAAGTTATTAGTAAATATTAATTCATGTGTTAACTATTTTTCATATTTAATAAAAACTATGAGAAAAAAGCCTTGTTTATATTTTCTTTTATTTACCAAACTGCCCCCAGTTATGCACATCTGACCCCCAGCTTGCCACTCTGCCCCCAGATATGCCTTATACTCATTATATGCCAGTAATATGCAACTGAGCCCCCTGATATACCTTTTACCCCAGCTATGTCTTATGCCCCCCTGATATGCCTAATATCGATATGCCCTATACCCCCTATATGGCTTATAACTGCCAATATGCCACTCGCCTTCATTTATGCCTTATACCTCCCTATATGCCACTGTGCACCCTGATATGCCACTCTGCCCCATAAATGCCCTGCACCACCCTGAAATTCATTATACTCCCTGATTCACCATTCTGCCTCCCCCAGATATGCCACTCTGAAATTCATTATAGCCCCATGCACCACTCTACCTCCCCCTATACACCACTCTAACTCCCCCAGATATGCCACTTTGCCTCCCTGAAATTCATTATACCTCCCATACACCACTCTGCCTCCTCCCCCTCCCATACACCACTCTGCCTCCTCCCCCCTCCCCATTCACCACTCTGCCTCCTCCCCCTCCCATACATCACTCTGCCTCTCTCCCCCTCCCATACATCACTCTGCCTCTCCCCCCCCATACATCACTCTGCCTCTTTCCCCCTACCCATTCACCACTCTGCCTCCTCCCCATTCATCACTCTGCCTCTCTCCCCATTCACCACTCTGCCTCTCTCCCCCCTGAAATTCATTATACCCCCCATATACCACTATAACTCACCCATACACCACTCTGCCTCCTCCCCCTCCCATACACCACTCTGCCTCCCCCCCATTCACCACTCTCCCTCCTCATTCACCACTCTGCCTCCTCCCCCTCCCATACACCACTCTGCCTCCTCCCCCCTCCCATACACCACTCTCCCTCCTCCCCATTCACCACTCTGCCTCCTCCCCCTCCTCATTCACCACTCTGCCTCCTCCTCCTCCCCATTCACCACTCTGCCTCCTCCCCCCTCCTCATACATCACTCTGCCTCTCTCCCCCCTCCCATACATCACTGCCTCTCTCCCCCCTCCCATACACCACTCTGCCTCCTGTCAGCAACGGAGGTTCACAAGACACCAGGGTGTCGGGTAGAGACAGAGTGGTGTATGGGTGTATCCACCACTTTGCCTCCTCCCCCTTCCCATACACCCCTCTGCGCAGACACCCACCAGCTGACAGAGAGGATGGGGGTCTGCACGATGAGCACAGACAGCCTCCGTTACTCCCCTTCACTTCCGCTGGGGCTTCTACATCATGTGATTCTGGCGCTGCATCATAGAAGCCCCAGCGGAAGTGGAGGGGAGAAACGTAAGTTGTCTGTGCGCATCGCACGGACACCCACTGGCTGACAGTGAGGGGAATCCAGGTCCCCTGCAGCTATGGATTCTGGTGTTATAATCCGATCTCTGTTTGAGGTCGGATTATATAAGGAGAGGAGTTTTTCAGAGCATTTGCTCTGAAAAAAACTTTTTTATAATCGAAAAAAAATCGATTCGACTAATCGATAATGAAAATCGTTGTCAACGATTTTCATTATCGATTATTATCAATTTTATCGATTAGTTGTTGCAGCCCTACATGAATGTTTATCTTTATATATATATTTATATCTATATATATATATATATATATATAAATATGTACATTTCAAAGTGAAATAAATCCTAGTTTTTAGTAGGGACTTGATGGTAATATGAGATATTATTAGCTCCCTGCCAGAGAGAAGGGGTAAAAAGTGGTAAAAGGTAAGTTTTGCCACAATTTTATTATAACTAAATTATTTTATGAAACCTATGTGAAATTTACTTTTTGTTTTGCAATCTATTCAACTCTTGAAGAGATCTTTGGATTAAAGCAAGGAGCTATTTTGGCACAACAAGCTAAGCTCCGTGGCGAAAGGTTAGTTTCCTAACTGGAATATAATACGTCTATCACCTTCATATACAGATAAACTGTAAAATGTAGGATTTACATTAAGAATGAGAAGATACTCCAGGTGATATACGCAGAAGCTTAATTAGTCTTAACGGTTTTTTTTTTCTGGCAAGGACATGACAATATCAATTTGTTTGTCTAGTCATAACAGCCAAGAACTTTTGTAATTACACCAAGAAAGAAAACCTACGTATAGTTAAGGGTGATGCTTGAGTGATGATTCAACATATGAACGGAATTACAAAAATGGCTGATTTTCTGAAAATAAGTGTTAATGAATTGGTCTCCAGTCATACCTAAGTATGTTTGTGTTAACCACAATATCAAATACTAGTTATGTATCTCTAACAATGTACTCTGCAAGAACTATTAAGCTATCCACTAATTAAAACAAAAATACACATTGATCCCATGAACTCAGTTCTTCTACTCAGTTTTTCAGTAATATATATATATATATATATATATATATATATATATATACACTTTTTGTTAAAGGGGGGATTGTTTAACATACTAAGCATTTGTAATCATTCTGTTTAATCAATGTTTATAGAGGCGCGCCATCAAAACAACAGTCAAAGGTTATTACAACAATAAATGCACAGATGGGATCCGGCATAGGAAATATGAACTCAGATTATCACAGTTGCATGAAGGTATCTACAAATACACGGAGCGATTGAAGACAGGACAGAAGTTTGGAATTGGAGGGTCTATGTTATTTCAGTAGAAACCCATACAGGTGAAAATCACTGGTCACATGTGGGTGCCACTCTTTTTTCCCGCCCAGTTTCCTGCTTCTCCTGCTTGGGCGCCACAGTAGTAAGCTACGGGCCCGCATTAGGTGGCCTTCGGACCACAATAGACGCCTGCGTGGCCCCAGTGATGCTCGGCCGGCACCAGCACCAGTGAAATCTGCAAGAGAGGTAAGGGGGTGCAGGAGAGTGAATGAATGGGTGAGTGAGTGAATGTGTGAGTGTTTAGTGACAGAAATGGGACCTGCAGGCTGCTAAAGGGGCAGAGGTGGCACATGGAGGTTGCTAAAGGAGTAGAAGGTGGCACAGGCAGGTTGCTAAAGTGTCAGAGTTGGCACAGGGAGGCTGTTTCAGGGGCAGAGTTGGCACATGCAGGCTGTTTCAGGGAGAGAGTTGGCAAAGACAGGTTGTTTCAGGGGCAGAGTTGGCACAGGCAGGCTGTTTCAGGGGCAGAGTTGGCACAGGCAGGCTGTTTCATGGGCAGATTTGGCACAGGAAGGCTGCTTTAGGGGCAGGGGTGGCACAGGCAGACTGTTTCAGGGGTAGAAGTGGCACAGGTTGGCTGTTTCACAGGCAGAGATGGCACAGGAAGACTGCTAAAGGGCAGAGGTGGCACAGCCAGACTGTTTCAGGGGCAGATGTGACACAGGCAGGCTGTTTCAGGGGCAGAGGTGGCGCATACAGACTGTTAAAGGGTCAGAGGTGGCACAGGCAGGATGCTAAAGGGGCAGCGGTGGTAAGAGAGGTAAGGGGTGCGGGGGAGTGAATGGGTGAAAAAATAAATGAGTGAGAGTTTAGGGGCAGAAATGGGACAGGTAGGTTTGGAGGGTCAGAGGTGGCACAGACAGGCCTACTGCATCAATGTCTGGCTTAGTGTATAGTGATAGGGGTTATGCTGCACTGCTGTCAATGTCTGGCTCAGTATATAGTGATATGAATTATGCTCTACCATATCTGTTCATTAAATGTTATTTATTTAAACCTATTTAATTTATTTATAAGACAATTGATCTTTTCAGATTTCTAGTTTTTTCGAGTTGACATAGTTTACAAATTTGTGAAATAAATATTCTTGCCAATATTCTTTTTTTTTTTGGGGGGGGGGGTGACACATACAGGATCCGTCCTGGATGCCAAATACTCTAGGAACAGCCCTTCTCATGTGTTTTGGAGGATCTCTGATAAGGAAAAGGGGGGCTGTGGTAGATATTAAGGCACACAGTAATGCAGACAGGAGACTGCATCACTTATAGTGATTGAGGGGGAATATAAGGACTGGCACACTGAGCTGTGGTAGCCAAAAGTAACATGATATGGGATTCCCTCAAGATTGTAAGCTTGCGAGTCGGGCTCTCTCCGCCTAATGTATCGATTTGTCTTAGTCTGTCAATTCTTGTCTTGTCAGACCCCTTGAATTTATGTATTGTATTAAGGGCTGCGTAAACTGTTGGCGCTATATAAATAAAAGATAATAATAACGTACAGTTATACCATGAGACAGAGCTGATCAGACAACATGATTATAAGGACTGTCCACGCTAGTGGAGGCTAATTAAATACAGGGAGTGAAATCATTTGAACCCATAAAATCCATCCAGTAAAACCGCTGGTTTACTTCCCTGAAATGGTGCTGGATAAAAAGAGAAGTAGTAAAAAGTGGTAGAGGGTAAACATAACCAAATAACTAAATTCATTTATTACACCTACGTGAAACATGTGCCCTTTGTGTTGAAAGCAATTGTTATAGAGAGTTTTAGATTAGAGAAAGGAGCTATTTGGGCACGAAAATCCAATCTTTAATAGCAGGAGCTAGAGTGGTGGAATAGATTGAACACCGGGGTAAAATGCAGTGTGCAGTCTGTTATGGACTTGTAGTGAACACTTTTGCAGAAAGGTTAGAAAACAGGGCATTCACACTAAATATGTATTAAAGTACCCCTATATTCTAGCATCTACAGAAAGCGGGACGCACAGTAGGAAAAACCTTACTGAGTTCTGTATCGTATGTGTGTTAATGGAACTTGCTCCATTGAAAATGAAGTGTGTCTATACGCAACTCAACCAGGGTTGCCCACCACCCAAGATCCAAACAATCAGGTAACATATGGACAAATCCCAAGCTGGGATAACCAATGGTATTGCAGGAATCCAACCTACTGCTGGTTGTATACGGAATAACCCCCTCTGTGCTAATGAGAAAACAGCTAGATCCTACATTCTACAGCATTTTCTAGTCCTAATGTTTATCTATTCACCATTTATTTGAGTTCCTGTAGTCATATTCCCGTTGTTTCCAATACCATCTAAGGCACAAGGTGCAGGAAACCTGCAGCACCGAACTACCCTGCCAAGTTGCATAAGTTGGGGGAATTTCGTAATGTTTTTCAAAGACAGTGGCCAGGGCTACCTATTAATGAATAGCCCAGGACCAAAATAAAAACATTTATTGGCAGAAAAAAGTATATATAAAAAAAATTATAACCAGTTTTGGGCAAATGTGTTTAGCAGTCAAATAATTTTAAGGAGCAATCTGAAATTTTTTAGGAGTCAGAAAGGAATAAAGCCTTAAATGACTGAGCAAATGATACATTAGGTTAGGCGTCAGCGTATATATTTTAGCCATGGTTAGCGAGTTTGTCCAGACATGACATTAAAGGCAAAGAATGCACTTAATACTTGAGGGTTAAATCCCCCAAAGAAAACCTATAAATAAATTGCAGTACGTGGGTTTGAATGTCAAGACAGATGAATAAAGTGACAGGAGTAGTTGTTGTTAACTAGTTGTTGTTAACGATATATATTTAGAAGAAGGACTTCTAGTGGGGTACTTCAAGTACTGGAACCCTTATCTTTTCATATTTTTACTAGTGATATTGCAGAAGGTCTTAATGGTAAGGTATGTATTTTTGCAGATGATACAAAGGTCTGCAACAGAGTAATCCTCCCAGGTGGAACAACTCAAATGGCAAATCACTTAAGTAAATCTAAAGAATGTGCGGCAGCTGCAGTTTAATGTTGATAAATGTAAAATAATGCACTTGGGACGTAAAAATCCCAAGGGAGTATTAAGCATTGAGGACACTGTTCTGTCAGTAGCAACGGAAGAGAGGGACTAAATAGGTATTTCTGAGGATATTAGGGTAAGCAGACAATAAAATAACGCTTTGGGAAAAGGAAGCAGGCCGCTGGGTTGTATAGCAAGAGGCATTAGTAGCAGGAAGGGGAAGGCCGTTCTGGCGCATCATGATTCTCAATTGTATAGAGTTCTGGATACCCCATCTCCAGAAAAATATTGACACATTGGAGAAAGTTCAGTGGAGGGCTGCTAAAATGGTGAGTAGTTTGCAAAATGGAAGACTAAGGGTTCTAAATATATATATAACTTGGAGGAAATAAGAGAGGGGAGATGCAATAGAAACATTTCAATACACAACAGGATTTAACATAGTACAGGAGGTGAGTTTAAAACTAGAGGATCAGAGGTTTTGAAGTAATGTAAGGAAGTTCTACTTTACTGAGGGGTAGCGGAAGTACAGTGAGGGAATTATAACAGTCATGGGATAGACATTAAGCTATCCTCATTACAGGACCAGTCCAAGGACTCGTAGCGGTTTGAATCCCTTACATTAAGAAAAATGGGCAGCCTATAAGGGCAGAAGGTCAACAAATTCTATGTATCTATGCACAACAGAGGGGCTTGGGTCCGAAAAAAAGGGTCAAGACCCAAGCATTTCTTCTAACCAATTCCCTGGTTTTCTGGGATAAATCAAAGTTACCTTTATGTATTATTTGCTTTTTCGTATTATTTGGTTACAGAGCGATACATCTTGTTTTTACAACTGCAGTGCTATAAGTGGCACGAAAACCACTTGTATTTGTACAAACAGAGCGCACGATTCTCAGAACCCATGGCGGTGAATCATAAAATGGGAAATGTATTTGCGCAACTCTATTTATAACATTCCTGTAACATTATGATGTCTGTGCATTTATTTCATGAACGGTAAATATTTACAATGTTTAGTATGTTCTGTGCAACTATGACAACATAGGTCGCATGTATGTGTATGGGTTATATGCATGCATGCATGATTTCATGTAAAAGACCGAGTATGTTCCCGGCCCTATAGTGTGTAGAATCTAATCTAGTATGAAAAGGCTGTGTGTTTGTATTTATCTTGCATAAGTGGTGTTTGAATATTTTCCAGAAGGGACACATTGTATTTAATTAACTGACAGCTTATTAATAGGAACTCAAAGAGTCAAGGGAATAAATAAATAAATAAATAAATGCGGCTTAGAAGGAGAGAGTTGATGCATGGGGAAGGTACAGATAAAGCACACTGTTGGACTGGGGAGTAAAAATAGGGAAACAGGTTCATATGGTGTGCTTCTAAAGAGCTACAGTTCGTTCTAAAACATGTAGGCAAGAATGTATATTTCTGCCCCTCCTAAATATGAGAGTTTAGCATTCAAATTCTAGAAACATTGATCAACCTCTGCTAAGTTCTGCATATAAACAAGGTGGGAAAAATACATGTACAAGAAAAATATCCTCAAAAGTTTAGCAACTACAACGGCTAGAACTAGTTCATGGTGATATCGAGAATTCAGGACATTAAGACATATCCACATTAAGTCATCCATCCTGGCAAACATACAACAGACAAACTGCGCATGCAGTAATCGGGCCCCGCTCACTAAAAAGCCCCGGGGGCCACACGTGAATCCACTGGCCAGACTCACCTATGGCAGAAGATAAAGGGGGGTGGATCCTGTCAAGAATCATCTTAAAGTAGAATCTGTCCTCTTTAATATGTAAAATTAGCATATAATTAGAGAATGTACATTTATTACATTTGCAGAGCCGTGTAAAATCAATCCCTGCCAGCATTTACAGTTTATTGATCATCTGATTTCTCGTAATCTAGGTGTTGACATTGAGCCGTTTTTATGAAATATATATGATTTGACTCAAAAATGGGTATTCTGTAATTCTCTCTCTTTTTTTTTTCCAGCCGAGTACTCCTATTAAGAATTTCCCACTCATGTACCCCAAATAGCAATCCTTTGTTCCACAAATACCAGTGAGGGAAATTATTATTATAAATGCCATTATATTCTGAAATGTAACATATTGAAGGAGCACATGACATCATGTTGAGAAATGTTGTTTTATGCCGAGGCTTTCAGAGGGGAATATAGTGTTCAGTAAATGATGGTTATCTTTAGTGGGGTATAACAAGGCAAGCCACAATATACACAACATGACCTCATAAGTTTCCCGCAGGATACACAAAATAGAGAAGAACATAAGGAATACTAAATGTACATGAGATCTACATTTCCGTGAGAGACATGGAGCTGGAACCAGGACTTCCATCATAACAACTTTATGTTCCGCATATTTAGCTTTGGTTTATTAACCCCTTAATGACAAAGCCCGTACATGTACAGGCTCAAAATGCATTGTTTTCAATGGGTTTAGGGGCCGCCCATTGTCCTTAAGGGGTTAATATCGCCCAATATGTCAATTGAAGTCCCAGCTCAAACTTCTCAACTCTAGCCTTGACATCGGACATATTGGGAATTTATTTATAACACTGAATACGGGAGGAGAGTCCACATAGGTCCAATATAGGGAGACCTATGTGGACTCTCTATATAACTGTTTAAGTGTAGGTTTGGTCACTACTGAAAAGCACATGGGTTTCTGACATACAAGGACAGCATCCATGTCAAGGCCTGAAGTGCCTAGAGGGTAACTACAAGGTGTTTACAAATGATTATAATACTGGTTGGACAGAAGAAGTTTGGACCTCAGCACTAATGGCACAGATATAGAATTTTATTAGTCCCAACCACAGTACAGGTTGGGGTGAAAGTGAACGTTTAACCAAACGGCTTTTTCTAACGTTTAACGTTTATCTGAATGTCAACAGGTCTGTGCGGGGACACATTACCCGTTTAACTTATATTAAACCTGTAAACATAAAAGACGCAAGGGTGGACAAGTCCCCGGGAACAGAGTTCTCATGACTTCTAAAATTTTACTGGCAGCACCGAATTTATTGTGTGGTTTTGTTTTAACCTCTATGGATGCCTCTTTCCCGGCTCTAAAAAAAAAATTACAAAAATGAATCAACCTGACTTTGTTTTTATAAATTAACCTTCACCAAACAAGGCAAACGTTTTGAAACAGAGCACTCGGAGTACATCATAGGAGAGGCCTATAAATGCAAGATTTCTTGAATTTAGAACGTTTTAATTCATAAAAGGCACATTTCACCTCTCCTTTTGTTCTGGGAAAATATAAGTACAGAGAATACTTATAATGGCTCTATTTCACCAAATATGCCCTTTGGATTGTTTATTAAACATACCTTAGCAGATATGTCATTGTAATTCTTTCTTCTAAAGGTTTAAATCTTTTGGTTTCTGTGATGACTACCTAGCAGTGTCTTCTTTTGGGTCACACGACAATTAAAGTGTCCCCGACAAAAACTATTAATGAGGCAAAGCTATGTTTGCGTTAAGGATTAAATCTGGGAAGGTTTAGAAACAGTAGTAAGAATGATGTTTCTGATGTTGCATTAGTTACAAAAGTGTTCAGCTCAGCAGATTAAGTGGAACAGGACCACAAGAGCAGCTAGTCCGCACCTGATAACTCTCAAGAGAATTTCAGGAATTGGAGTGATTTGTCCCAGAGCTTGAAGCATCTTGGCCTGCGCATCGCCAGATGAATCACATGACCTGAATATTCACGTGAAGGTCACATTTCCAACAGTAAGATTCTCAATTAAGGTCAGATCTTTGCAAATAAAGATGGACGAGGTTATATGAAGGTATGTTGTCACTGTTCCGCACGTTATTTAAATAATCCCTCACCGCTGGGGACTGGCAAACAGAAACAGGTGGGGGTCCTTTCCATACGTAGGTCCAAAGTCATACCATCACAATTAAATAAAAGTGGTAGCGCCTATATCCACTGTGACTACAATCATTAGCTAAAGCATGTGGGGCTACCCAAAAGCATTATATTTTGGGTGGGCTGAAACATATGTCTCGTTCCTGTAAGTGCCCCCAAGGACAACTGTTAAGCTCATTCAAGGTGCATCTCAAAGCAAAGAAAGGAAGAATAAAGCTATGGAAAACTCATGAGATTGTCTCATGACTCCTAAACATAAACGTGTCCATCTTAGTAAATCACACATACAACGGTTTTCTGCTAACAAAGTGACGGCCGGTTTAAAACAGGTGTTAGTTTTATGTATTCTTCTTCATAAAGAACAAGCACAGTTAATGGTCCACAACAGCCAGGAGAAAGGTTACAAATGGCGGCACGCGAAAGATAAACGTTTTTACAGAATATCAGACATTTTAGGAGCTTCGCTTGACATACATATAATCCAGTTACCAGACACTAATGAAAAACACAAACTGCAGGGCTACATTAAAATGAATGCCGTTTCCCCAGTGTCCCTCAATAAAAGGGCAGGCTGGATGCAGGTAGACGCAGCATGGGATATTAATGAGTCTGGAGTTACGAGTGGGGTGATGTACTTGGGAATTTGGGAATTTAATATTTCTTCACTGTAGTTTGGAGTGTTGGCAGAGCCTCATATGGACGGCCGTTGTGGAGGTGTTTGGGAATGGATTGTAACAAAGTTGACAAGTGTATAAAAATATGTTATGTTATGATTTTCTCCAGTACTCAAACACGAATCCAGAAACCCAAAGACCTTCAGGAGGGCTTAACGTCCAGATAGTGACTCTTTGGCCACGAGGTCTACTAGAGAAACTACACGAGACCATTAATCTGCTGGGCCTGGTTCCCAGTTCATCATGCTAGTTCTGTGACCCAGCATTATAGCGAATATATTGCATGTGTTAGGCCTGCACACTAAAAAAAAGTATACTGGGCTACAAAAATAAGAATTATGCTTTATTTCATCATGTCGAGATGTGCGGGTGACACGGCCAGAAAGATTCCCTCAATAGTGTATTACGGAAGAATGAGGTCCCCCCGAAGAAGCCAAGCGTGCAAATGGTGGATGACAAGAAGTAGCAACTCACTGAAAAGGCAGTGAAAGGGTGCAAAATGTATGGAATCCTCTACCAGCAGAGGAGGTAATTCTAATGCAATAACAGAACACACAAGCACTTTATACAGACATGCGGTTATACGCAAAGCCAACGGAAAACCAAAATCTTCTGTGTCCAGCCTATAAGCAAGAGCCTTATCGGTCTCTGTATATATATTACGCTTTCAGTACATCTAAAATATATTCCTATACTTTTATACCAAAAATACATATTTTTCTGATTGTATAGCCACATCATACAGTCAATAAATACATAGAATCACACAATTAGGTCTTTTTCGTCTACTGGATTAGATGTGTATGTGTGCAATTATATGTAAAACCAAATTATGTAATCCTGAATATACCAGATGGGTTGTGTTTTAAGAGACTGTATTCCCACAGACATGCAGGTGATATATATATACATTATTATATATATATATATATTTATATTATGAGCATATGTTACCCATAGTGAAGATATCTTGTGCACATATGTGAGTGTATATGTTACCGCATGTGAGGAGCCTAGGGTTTCCTGGAAGCCAGCAGCACATGTATGTTATGTGTCTGTTGAATGTATGTGGAATACATATGGTGCATAGTCTATTTTTTGATACACCGTGATATAAATATATGGGGGGTGATGCAATCTGCGTTCTGTATAGAATCATGGATGGAGATGACGCACGGTATTTTGGACACGCTGGGATGTACATACATTGCTGTATGGGTTTTTATGGTATATCGGGAGGTTGCTGTGTCTGAGGATTACCTCTGTCTCTAAATTAATATATTTATTTATTTTTAATTAAGGGAAGGCTTTGGGTCAATGAGAAGTACAGCGGGTGTTAATGTGTCCGTGCGTTAAGGGGTATATGGTCATACAGAGGTTGTCTCACCCGACTGCGTGTCCGCTCCGGGTGTGTCCGACCCGGGGCCTCTCTCCGGTTCCCCTCGTCTCCCGCCGCCCGCAGCAGCAACAGCAGCAGCATCAGCTCCGGGAGCGCGCACACTTGGATGATGGGGGGGACAGGAATAGATAGATGCAGGGAGCGCGCTGTGGGGGCGTGGCTACGGCCATGAATGTGGCAGCATACTGAGTACCAGCCCTGATGATGATGCTCGGGGCTTCTTGCACTGTGGCGTAGGGGGTGGTGGGCAGTCCTGCCGGAGCTTTGGCGCTGAGTGAAGGGAGTTGCCTTCCCTTCATGGAGTATCCCTACCATGACCTTGGTAATAAGGAAGCTGTGTGTCGTTTATGACGGGCTGATGCCCTGCTTGAGGACTGTCCTGCCCTGACCTTGGTGTTGGTTGGCTGAATGCGTGAGAGTGATAACGGTCCTCGGGGTCTAGCCTTTACCTGCTGTCATTATTTAGATGTTTTGTAAAGAAGAGATAGTTTCACAATTGATTTTGAACAATTGGTCAATTCCCTGCACAGAATGTCGCAATCTTTGATTAAACCATGACTTTTATTTCAGACAGACATCTGTTGCATCTTGTAAAAAGACATGCTTCTCTTCTAGGGAGCAAAAACCCATGCCTGGTAAGGATGACAATGTTCATTTTTAGGACACACATCCCTTTGACCCTCATTCTTGTAGAGTGTAACCAGTTCAAGTTCATCCCAAAGGTGTTCGATGGGGTTGAGGTCATGTATAACTTAATGTGTGTTCATATTAGCTTAATTAGGGGGGGTTGCCTTCTTTTGGATCAAGAATAGGAAGGTTAGGTAGAAGGGTTGAGCTTGATGGACTTAGGTATTTTTTCAACCTTACAAACTATGTAACTATATTCATAGTTGTTACAATTTTGCCCGTACACGGTGACCACTCTCCTGTTATGTGACAATCCTCAGGTCCTCTGATTTGTTTCCAGGAGCCCCTGGTGTCTACATGAAAAGCAGCAGGTCACCTATGCAGGACACTTCCCAGAACAATTTCCCCTGTCACCTCTGTCCAGGTTTGAATTGACTGTTAGCTTGCCCATGGCATTCAAAGCCCTATTGGCCATAACCGATCTGCCCTTAGTCCCTTTATCCATATTGAGTTTTGTTTTTGTGTATATAACCACCTTGTTTCACCAAATAAAAGTTAGTCTGTTGTGTGCCTGGGCTTCTGTCATTACTCTAGTGGTTCATTTGGAGCTTGTTTAACTAGATCAGTGGCTCTCAACCTTCCTAATGCCGCAACCCTTTAATACAGTTCCTCATGTTGTGGTGACCCCAACCATTAAATTATGTAATTATTTAATGTGAAATATGTGTTTTCCGATGGTCTTAGGCAGCCCCAAAGGGGTCGCGACTCACAGGTTGAGAACTGCTGAACTATTTGATTCCCTAGCACTTTAGGCTCCGAGAACCATAGCGGCTACCAATCCTTTAGGACCCCCAGGTTCCTTTTACAATCCTGTCATAAATTACAAACATGCAATTGTGTATGGGAAAAAAATCAGCAAAAAAATATATTATAATCTTATTTTTATGAATGGCAGACCAAAACCAGTGGCAAAAAAGGACCTAGCACGGAATGTTTCATTTTGAATAACATTGACTCCTTATTCACAGTAGAGCACTGGTTCCCAACTAAGAGAGGGCTGGCCCCTTCTGGTCCAGTAACGTGAAAGTACATTGCATGGTCCTTTTGGTTCCAGAACCCCTTCCACAATTAACACACAAATTATCTCTAACAAAGACACACACACTTACCTTACAGGGGGCCTGTCTTTAGAGCTGCTTGCCAGCTAGCACACACTAACAGGACAGGATTTAGTCCTTCTATTCTTATAGGGAGGTTTTTTTAATACCCAGAGGGTTTGTGTACTTAGGGGACTGAATTGGTAAATACTGCAGTACTTACAACACTCTCAAGAGCCCTAGCAACAATGTGCTCAGCACATAATGAGCATGGCCTCAGGTTTTAGGGTTCTTCATAGATTCCATCATTTTTTTCTGAGGATCATTGTTCCCATTCATTTAGACCAACAATCGCCCCAGTTCCGAAGTGTACGACTGGTGGAGCTGTTTTGAAGATATAGCAGCTTGTTGACAATAATACACCGGGAGAAATCATTCTTTACAGGTCGCTGTACCCCACAGAGCTTCTGTTTGCTTGCTGTGTTTTTTGCCTGTCCTTCCTCCGCTGTGCAATGATGTCATACTTTATTGACTATGCATTTCACCCTTATTAAATCTCTTCACGGTATATCCATGCCACCCTTTCCTTTGGATTTTAAGATTGAAAGTGTGGAAACCTTCCCTTTTTTATCCAATAGGTCTTCTGATTTTTTCCTAGATAGGGGTTCAGGGGTACCTCTGCAACATCTCCGGTAATTTCTCTAAATGCTTGTAGGTACCTTTGGCAAGACAGAACAATCCAACAGGGAATCGCCTGCACGGAGCAGCTTCTTTACAAAAATCAACAATTTAAAGTGTGAAGATGATTGGCAATTTAATCCTTTGATTAAGGCAAGTCCATTCATCTCCGTCCTCACCCTGCACTGCCACTACCTTATATGTTTATCTGATGTTCAATAAAGATTTGCCACTCACCTTCACACTGTAAAACATTGATTTTCTGCGGAAGCTGTTTTGCACCATCAATCACTGCTGAATTTTGCTGTCATTTCCAGTTGTGACACTGGAGTATCACTTGCTTGTTAGCAGGCTTGTTGTACCCACCTAGTAAGATAACGGGGCCAGCACTTTCTTTTTTACTTCGATTAGAACTCATGGTTTAACATGGGTTGGGTTAACATAATAGGTCCAAACATCAGACTGTATTTCCATCCGCCATAATAGTTAAAAGCTATGTAACTGTAGCTACTAGTTTGGTAATCGCTGAAATATAGATCTGATAAGTGTTTTGCAAAACAACTGCTTTCTCAAGCCATAGCGCTTGAAGGGCAATTGCTCACACAATCATTTGGTCATTGCTTAGATTAAAATCTGACAAAGCAAATGTTTTGCAAAACAACTCAAAGTTTCTTAATGCTATAGCTCACAAAGGGGTTGTTTTCTGAATCTATTTTATGAAGAGATCTGTCCTTTTACAAACAGCAGAGCGACACTTTATGTACAAGTGGTTTATTTGTTTCTCATTGAAACGTTACTCATTTGGTTGGTGGATACAGTGCTGTGAATAAAGTGCTTATTTGTCCCTTTTAAACGTTCAGATCATTCAACTACTATTAACACAAGCCAACGGCAACACAAAATGCAGCTTTTAAATAACCATTTAATTTATTGAAGGTAAACCTATATCACCCATGTGGAAAAGTAATTGCCACCCTAAACCTAATAACCGGTTATGCCACCCTTGGCGCCAACAACTGCAATCAAGCGTTTGCAATAACTTGCTGAGGAGGAATTTGACGCACTTTTGGCATAATTGTTTTAATTCAGCCATATTGGAGGGATTTTTTAGGATCATGCCACAGTACCTCAATGGATTTGAGTCAGAACTTTGACTAGAGCACTCCAAAACCTTCCTTTTGTCTTTTGAGCCATTCATTATGGCATTATGGCAAATCACCGAGGTCCTGAAGCAGCTCCAGACACATTACCACCACCATTTTTGAATGTTAGTATGAGGTCTTTTATGGAATGCTACGTTAGCTTTATGCCAGATGTCTTCCAAAAAGTTCCACTTTTGACGCATCAATCCACAGAACATTATCCCAAAAGTCTTGGGCGTCATCAAGCTATTTTTGGCAAATGTGAAACGAGCCTTTGTGTTCCTTTTGGTCAGCTGTGGTTTTTGTCTCGCAACTCTCCCATGGATGCCATTTTTGCTCAGTCTTCTCCTTATCGTGAACACTAACCTTAACTGAGGAACGTGAGGCCCGCAGTTCTTTGCATGTTAATCTAGGTTCTTTTGTGACCTCCTGGGTGAGTCATTGATGCGTTCTTGGAGGACTTTTGGTAAGTCAACCACTCCTGGGAAGGTTCACCACTTGTCCAAGAGATAATGGCTCTTACAGTGGTTTGCTGGAATCCTCAAGCTGTAGAAAATAGACTTGTGCATTTATATTCGGGAGAACATGAAAACCAACACAAATGCTAATACCCAATACACTAATATGGCGGCGGGAAAACTTACACGAAGAGGAAGAAGCTAATCTCCCTGGTCCCTTCCTGCATACATGTCACTGCCTCTAGCATACCTTAAGTCTTCGTAGCATAGCAGAGGTTAACGGGGACGGAATCCGTAAGATCTCGCAGGAGTTAAAGCTTCTGGCTTGAAGTCAACGCCTCCCCAGGCCAAGTTTCGGCACCAGGAGTTAAAGGTCGGCAAGAGAAACACTATTGGTCACCGCCAGGGAGCTCCACTGGCATCAACCAATGGAGAGCAGCTGCTCTGCACCCACCTCCCCAATAACAGAACACCTTCCAAGGCCGGGGCCCATTGTCTAAAGAAAAGGGTTGCGCCTAGGGCCCTCCAAGGCACGAAGGCTTCTGTGAAAGGCAGCCAAGGCTCATTGATGCACGTGGGGGACAAAGGCTGGTCAGTGTGGACAAATGCTTAACTTGCTGAAAACGTTCATGCTGGTTCTGATGGGAGGGTGTCAGAACATCTTGCGTATGGTGGTGTCTACCTGCAGACCAGTCAGGTTGCCCATGCTGACCCCTGTCTACTGCCAACAGCGCCTACAACTGGTACGTGAGCATAAGAACTGGACCACGGAGAAATGGAAGAAAGTGGCTTGGTCTGATGAATTACGTCCATGGAGGCCCCACCTTGCAATTTACAGGACATAAAGGAACTGCTGCTAGCATCTTGGTGTCAGATAACACAGCACACCTTCAGAGGTCTGGTGGAGTCCATGCCTCAAAGGCTCAGGGCTCTTTTGGCAGGAAAAGGGGGACCTACACAATATTAGCAGGTGGTCATAATGGTATGGCCGATCGGTGTATATATCACAGACACAAGTATTTTATTTTCTTTGCATGATTATTCATTCCTATTGTGTCATCTTTGAGCTGTTAAATTGCTGATTGTGGTTGCTTATATAATGCTGGCCCTGCCACCCTTGGACACATTTAAAGTGCATACCAACAAATATTAATAAAAGGACAAGCCCTACATAGTTCTAATTAGTTGACTAAAAATGGTGCCAGGCCCTTTAAAGTGTGGAGGAGTCACCCACGCACCTTTAAGAATCATAAAAATAATATATAGTCTATAGATTTGCATATTTTCCAACCTGTATATCAAATTTAAATATCATTTTTTTTAGTCAGGGATCCTGTTCTTTCATTAGAGTCGAGTTTCTAGGCACAATTGAAAAAACCTGTAAAATAATATTTCCTTGCATTTTATTTTTTGTACCCTTTGTAACCAAAGCTGTTTTAACACTTTTGCGGTGCTCGTATTTAGCAGTTTCTTCTCTCCCATTTAGTGCACCCATACAATTTTTACATTGTTTTTTCAGGATGAGAAGGGCTTTAGATACTGTTTTTTTTAATTATCATATTGTTATCATTTCCAAGAAAAAAAAAAAACATGATGAAGAAAAAAAAACAAAAAACACTTTCTCACTTTCATTTGAAAAATCTTTTACTCATCTAAAAAAGCTAATTAAAAAATCTGCTAAATACATTATACTATTTGTCCTGAGTTCAGAAATACCCAATGTGTTGTTTATGTTTTCTTCTGCAAGTTATTGGCAATAAGTACAAGTAGTGTTTGCTATTTTAAAACCATTTTTTCCAATTCTGGTCCTTCTGCCACCATGTCCTATTTGGCATGTCCGAACCGGTCAGTTCAGTTAACCCCATGAAATATTTTTGAAAACTAGATACCCCAAGGTATTTCAAATGCTGGTATTTTAACCCTTTCCATTCACTAATTCTACTGCCACCCTTTGTCAAACTGTTTTTTACCACACAAATTGTACTTCAGGTATGCATGTACAGCTCCTGGTATATGTCACTTTCAAACAACACCCAATATGTGTTCAGCGACATCGGCAGTGCTTAATGCCTTGACATTGAGGCCTTACAGCAACAGTGTTGAAGAAAGCGATGTTTAATGCCATAACGTGTTAAACCCATCTCCTTGTGTTATTGTATGGTGTGTGTATGTGTGAGCATATGTGTTAGCATATGTGAATGTGTGTACATGTTGCTGTAGTGTAGACTGTGTGTATGTTAGTGTATGGTTTTAGCATGGGTGTGGGTTACTGTGAGTGTGTGTCAGCATGTGGGTATGAGGGAAAGGAAGGAAATAGCATGTAAATATATATACACACACATCTCCTTCCTTTCCCTCACACCTGACACATACATGCATGGTAACATCCTACACTTATAAGTGTATGGTGTTACACCGAATAAGTATGGGGTGTTAGGGTGAGTGGGTGTTCGTATGTTTATGGATAAAATAGTAACAAAAATAGTAACCTGTAACCTATTTTAAAAGAAACCAGAACTATATTACTTAAGAAAACCATTCACTTCACCGATGTATCTAAATGATCAACGAGCTACGTTTCACTTAGAAACACTGTTTGTTTGGTCAACCGGCAGCTACTCTTACATTCTTTTGAGAAACAACAAGGTTTGGGGATTGAGGCCTGTTGGCTTCATCTGTCCCATGTATGCTATTACCTCAGAAATTCTTTGTAACAGCAGTTACATTGTAAAATGCTACTGTAAGAAATACCTCCACCATAACAAATTCAGCAAAGAGCAGCTCGGGGCTTCTGTAAATGAATGTCCGCAGTTTGGTTTCACGACCATTTACTCTAGCACAAGAGCAGTACAATGAGGGCAATGTGAAAGCTCTGCCATGACCCAGTCACAGAAATTATGCGACACAGTCCTGACCCCAAGATTGAAGAATCCTGGCCTACATAATTATGCTTGAAAAAGCAAAAGTTACTGTGTCTATATGAGTATTTTTACAAAATGCTATGGCGCGTCAGCAAAGTCTCTTTGGTAATGTATACTGCCTAAAACCGTTTAGTAAAATAACAATACAGCCACAATCATGCCCGTTTCTGGTTAATTGCCACCCTTGTGAGAAATGTTAAATTGGCGCCTCCGCCTCCTCATGATAAAATCAAAGACGACTATTTTATCAAATAACGTTCATTATCAATGTGTATTTAGCATAATTATACAGTGCAGTGTATTAACTATCACTGTATATCAATGTGTACGTTCTTAATATGTAGTATCTTCAACTTTGGGGAGGAAATGACAGAACTGGCAGACGTTTTCAGTCCAGCGCCTGGTGGAATTTCACGGCGTGAACACACTGAAGGAGACGTGCAATTTGTGCATCGAGTGAATCAGCCACAGAAATGTGTGTCACTGTTGACAGTCATTGCAAATTAACGAACATCTAAAGTATATGTTTAGCATGATGCTACCAGTATCCACAAATCCACCTAAATCAGCTTTATAATTGACCAGCACAATTCTATATCGAAATATTTTTTAGGTCGAATCAATTGTAGGATTTTTCATGCAATTCAAAGACCAACATGCTCACCTTATAAGTAATCCATCATTGGTTCGTCTCAAATTAAGAGTATTTACCATTCCACAGATAAATGAGGAATGTGAACAGAAATTTGCCAGAAATACCACTGTGTGGCTGCATTGAGCTGGCTGGCAAGCTGTGCTTTTCTTTATAAATGCTTGGAAAAAAAACATATATCTGTTACCTGGACAAAGGTGCACAAATTAACCTTCATAACCCTAACAATGATAAGAAATCACTTTTGTAAAAAACAACTTTTGCAACACAAAATAAGCAAACTTCTGGCATCCGCTGATGCTTACTCATACACCAAGAATAAAATATACTCATTGTTATTGGGCAAAACGTCCAAAATCATCTGGCTATTTTAACTGTGTAATCCTGTTTGAAGACATATGTACCTTTAAACAAAAAATCAAACTTGTGTTTTAGTAGGTCATGATTTATGATACTCAACGGTGAGTTTTGGTTGAAGGCAGCCCTAGACCTGACCCAGTAGAGCAACCCAACCATCCCTCAACATCAATCTGCATTTTTTAAATCTGGTTTCTTACTCTTGCACTCTTTGTTGCATCAGTTCTATTCTTTTCACCATCTTTGGCAATTTATTTTGTCATTTCTGGCCGCACTGATGGTCAGTGAAGGAGTACGATTGCCCGCATGGAGTGAGACCATTATAGAGTAACTATGTCAGTTACAAGGGAGATCTCTGATATCCCAAAACTGAACCATTGAGCAGCCACTTACCAGAAAGCCTGATCGTCCAGATGGGCCAGCTAGTTGGAATACGCCAGTGGAAACATACCCCAGCTCCAAACCACACAAAATATTTGTTACATTTTTGCAAAGGCAGTGTACGTAGAAACAAATATATAGGTAGAACCATATGCAAAAGGTTTAGAAGTCAGAATCTGCCACTGACACAGGCTTAAGGAAAGTATCTTGAAAGAATCCAAACTCTAAATAAGAGGTTGTGCCCTCATTTGCTACAATATGTATGTAGGATAGCAAATGCCTAAGCCATGAGAGAGCTTTCATTAACAGCAGAGGAATAGATGATGGGTTTTCTTCACAAAGATGCTTTTAATGTATATATATTCACATTATCCTGTATTTTTTTTTTACCAATGAATTAATTTATTGTTTCATTATTTCAGTTAAGATTTGATTTAGATTGTACCCTGGAACATACAATTTGGTTTGTCTGGGTATTTTTTGGTTTCATGGTTATATTCCTCACACTGTTGGCCTTCCAAATGCAGCATGGTGATGGGGCTCTTTATTCTTCACATAGAAACATGGAATTTGAATGCAGATAAGAACCACTCACCATGTAAAGACCTTAATCTTTTCTCAGATTCAGGATAGCTTTACATCTATCCCATGCGTGTTTAAATTCCCTTACTGTATTATCTACCGCCGTCGCAGAGAAGTTGTCACGTTACAGCTATACCTCTGACCCCCTATCTTTAGATGACAACCTCGAGATTACAACAAGTCCAGAGACAAGCATTTCACTCCGGGAACTATCCCAGGAAAAGAAGGACATCTGGTTGTCCTATATTGCATTGTGTGCCCAGACTAATACGACCCTAATTCAAAGTTCAGCCTGAGGTCAGGATCATAAGCAGGAATTTGGAGTCAGATCACAAGCCATGGGAGCAGATGAGATACAATCATGGTCAGACAGAGATATAAAAGCACTGATCAGATTAAGAAGCAAATGGCTTAAACGGAAATCACAATGAATAAATAAATAAGGCAAAATTACAGAATTTGTATCATATGGGGGTACAGTTTGACTGATAGATGGGAAATCATCGGTATACACTACAGATTGTTACAATTTGTTTTTAAATTGGTTATTCAGAATCTTGCTAAGTAGGTTCTAACTGGTGCTTACATGATTATTTAATGTGTTATACACAAAATTCATTATTCCGCTTTCTGCAAAATAAGAAAAATGAATGTTCAGGAAAAGGACAAGGGAAACCACATCCATTTAAAGGGTAGAAACACCTGCAGGCAATTTACAGTCTCCAGATGCATAGTAACATTGCACTCTATCATTTTATTTGTGCCTCCTGCTGGTAGACGATGGGTATTACACCATCTGCTTCTGTTTCCCATGATCAGACACGTGTGATCATCGCACCAGCGTGTTCAACTTGTAATACCTTTAGCTAACGCTGCACATTCTTGATATGGTTCTACCCAAGCAAAAACTTGTGTTAAACAGCTTCCAGTAGGCTACCTCCCTGGCTGGCTTGACTTTTACATTGCACCAATAAACCACTCCGTTATCTAGATTATTGAATGTTATTGTCAGTGAGAAACGCTCCCTTAAATCCACTGGAACAGTGCATTTATTTGTTTTTATAAGTTTCAACAGCAAAGAAATGAATGTAAAACTATTTAAAACATTTTTATGTCATTAAAAAATAAAATTAATAAATCTTCATTCAAAAAATGTCTTAAAATTGCAAGGGTTGTCGACTCATTTTTCTTAAAATTTTAGTTTTTGCCTCCAGCCACGATTGCTCTGTGTATTGGGTGTGAGCTCCTTTTTCTTGGGTCGATGTAGTTTTCCTGGTGATTAACAGCGACTTGACAGAAGCCTCTTGCTGACCATCATCTAAGTGTATTCTAGAACCTATCACACATTCCCTTCCAATAGTGGGAACAAACGTTGCTCTATCACAACATTCTACCTGGAAGCAGCGGCAGTCCGATAACTGTTTTAGCCCAAATACCCATGGTCCGTCAGTTATAGCCCCTTGGTTCATGCTGTTGTTAATTTACTGCATCTTTAGCTTCTGAAGAAGGAGGCTTAAAGTCCTCCCACTATTACATTTACACCAAACGGTAAACATGGCTTTACCTATTTTAATGGGAAGTTCTTAATTTCCGAAAAACTTGGCCCCTTGCTTCAACAGAGCCTATAGCCGTAGAAACTTCGCTGCATGTTAAACCAGTCTTTGTTGCAGGAGACTTACCTGTCAGGTCAATCACCACATTTGTTGACATCTCCAGGATAAAAATAATAAAAAAAAAAGTTCTAAAATATTAATCTTAATTCTGCGTAAAGGAAAACGCATTACACTGGTTGAGTAGTTTGGTATCCTTTTAGTGGGCAGCATAAAACACGCAAGTCGTCTCTTTCTTCATCCATGGTAGCTCCAGAAAAGACGGCATGGCTCCGTATCTGTCAGCTTTCCCAGAATATGGTGGAGAAACGTAACCGCAGCCACACTTTGTTTATATTGCGTTGCAATAGGAATCGTTTTGGGAGTCACTCGCCGCACAATAACTGCTTTGATTCAAAAGAGCAATAATGACTGCCACCAATAAAAGTGGCACCAAAGCTGCTCCAGGTGGCAGAGCACATGCCAACGTGGCACCTTCTATCCCTATCTGTTCCTACCTAACCTTTAATAAATATGCTACGGTGTGGTTTAGTCTTGGAGTAGGGTTAATGGTCAATATTCCATCTGGTTGACACACTTAGTCCCCATTGATATCTTGGGGTGATGTTATTTCACTTAATTATTTAGGAACTAAATAACATCTATATCTTAATATGTGATCCAACAGCACGATGACTAGATATAATTTGCAAGCTTCAAAGTAAATGATCAAAATATAATAAAAAAAAAAAGTATCCCAGACACCTGTTTTGGCCTCGCAACACAACAAGAAAAAGCAAAGATAATAAATCTTATCCAATACAAGATACTTGAAACAGTAGAACCATATATATACATCAAAAACGAGTTTTGAGTAAGGATTCTAATAAGCGTTCCCACCATTATGTATAAAAGGACATTATATCGCATTGGAACTATTACGATCTTTCCATATAATAACAATGAGTGTTTAGGTATTACTATAGGCTGTGTGCGTCAGTACTACTACACTTTATTTTAAACAATGCTCACATGTCCAAAAAAAAATAGTTAAATTAAATGTGAAAACAGCAATGAATATTATAAAAATCTATAAAATGGAGAACTCTTACGGCTCAAATGTGTGTGCTTTTAGCACGTTTTTCTTATAATCACAGCACAACTTGCGTTGTTTCTACATCTTAACCACGGCACATCTAATGAGCGCAATGGAAAATGTCGAGGTGGTGTAAGCAAATGTCAGCTGATTAATTATATTTATTATTTTCTGAAGAAGCTTTGTCTTCCAACTTTTATCTCTGATCTTCCAGCCTGCGAGTCAGTCGGTGATAAGAGATCAGGTCTCTGCAGCTTTGCGTTCCTATTAGAGATCAGCTGTAGGAGAATCATCAGAAATGATCTGCCCTTAAACATTACCAGCTTTGTATCTCTTCACTTAAAGAATACGAGGATAAGAGAAACGTGATAAACATTGATGAAGCCGTTACATTTGTTTTATAACGCTTACTGCACATCAGTCACTGTAGGAAAGAGCAATCATGATGTGACATGTACGCATTCCTCTTTGTGAGGTTACAATATGAACAACGGTATAAACCAAAGTATATTCAACATTTTGAATACAGTGTTCATTATACATATTATAAATGCTGGTGGCAATACATTCTTCTTTAGACCATTGACCTCAACAGAGTCACCATGGATCCTTAGCGTCATCATCATCATGGAAACATAGAATTCTACAGCAGACAAGAAATATTTGGCCCATCAAGTCTGCCCATTTTTCCTTGGTGTGATCTTAGATTCAGGATTTGCCTATCCCATTACAGTTTTGGGCTCCACCAGTTCTGCTCAGAGTTTATTTATGTAGTTAAATATTTCTATAATCTCACTTTTTCTTTCAAGCTATACATAGAGATCATTTTGGCTATTCTGATAATTTTTATCCTGCAAACAGCATCATGGTAGGAGCTCTCCTCTGAACGCTCTCCAATGTCTCCAGAACTCTACACAATACTCTAGGTGAGGAATGACCAGAGGTCTGTGAAGCGGCAGAAACGCCTCCCTCTTCCTGCTACTAATGCCTCTCGCTAACCCAGCGCCCCGCTAGCCTTTCCAAAGTTTTATTGAATCATCTGCTCAGAAGTAATTACTCCCAAGTCCCTCTCTTCTGGAATATAGCATGGGGGGGCACTATTCTGTTTCAGAGGTTTACATCTTTTACATTTATCGACATTTAACTGCATTCTGCACTCTTAACCATCCTAATATACATAAATCATTAGCTACTTGGCTTGTTCCAACAGGGACGTCTCTCCGTTTGCAGGCCTTTGTATTACGTACGCTATATGACCAAAAGTATGTGGGCCCTCTCCAAAGTATTGCATTTAGGTATTTCAGCCACATTTACTTATACAGGTGTATAAAATCAAGCACATAGGCAGCCATCTTCATAGACGAACATTGGCAGTAGAACGGGTTGTACTGGTGACTTAAAACCTGTCATAGGATCCCACCTTTGCCACAAGTTCTGCCCTGACCCTATGTAAGTGCTATTACTATGAAATGGAAGCATCTAAGAATAACAGTTTAACCACAAAGCCGAAGAACAGTCTCCAAACTGCCTCTGGAGGTAGCATCAGCACAAGAACCACGCAACGGGAGCTTCATGAAATTAGTTTCCATGGCCTAACAGTTGCAGGTAAGGCGAAGATCACTACATACAACGCTTAGTGTCAGCTGGAGCTCGTAAAGCACATTACCACTGGACTCGGGAGCACCGGAAACGTGTTCTTTGGAGTGATGAACCGTACTTCTGGACCAACCTGGGTTTGGGGGATGCCAGGGCAATGCCATCTACAGGAACCAATAGTACCTACTGTACATTTTGTCAGGTAATAGGCTAGTCTCCATTCCAGTGAAGGGTAACGTCAATGCTGCAGCATACAAAGATTTGAAACAACTGTATGCCTCCAACTTTGTGGGAACCGTTAGGCCGTTTCATGTTCCAGCGCTACTGAACCCCAGAGCACAAAGCAAGGTCCATAAAACCAATGCTGGATGAGTTTGTGTAGAGGAAGCCCGCTTAGAGCCCTGACCCCTATTGAATACCTTTGTGATAAACCAGAACATTGATCGCAAGTCAGGCCTTCAAATATCCATGTATGACCCTATCAGTGCTCGTTTGGCTAAATGGGCACCATTTCACACAGAGAAGAGCAGAGGCTGTTTTAGCTACAATGGGGGTGGGGAAACTCCACATTCATGCACATAGTTTTGGAGTAGGATGTCCAACAAGCTCATTTAGGTGTGATGGCCAGGTGTCCACATAATATTTGTCATATAGTGTACCTTACCTTTGAGACCTTTTGTAATATTGTTAACAAAAATGCTAAAAAGAATGGTCCCCAGTATTGATCCCTGAGGTACTCCACTCGTAACAATACCTTTCTCTGAAAATTCATCAGTAACTACAACCATTTTCTTATTCAATCAACTATTAAACACCAAACACTGCAATTTATTGAAGAGTCTATGTTGATGGGCAATGTCAAATACCATATAAAAATCCAGGTAGGCCATATCTACTGCTCCTCTCTGGTCTATTAGATACCCAGTCAAAAAATGACTTGAGTTAGTTTGACAAGAGCTCCTTATCTGGACAGAGCATTTTAAAACTTTAGTGACATTAAAGGGGTTATTCAGCCATCATAGGCACTTTAATGCATATGACAGCTGTATGGTCCCTTAAATTTTTCATGATTCTCTATATGCTCATTTCTCCGCCTATAGCTGTTCTTCATGCAGGAAATCGGTTCAGCCATTTTTTGTAGCGACCAATCTAACCAGGAGAGAGAGAGGCGTCTGAACCATTTTCAGACCTCCCATCAAGTAACGATTTTCTTCAAAAAGGCCCTATGGTCTCACAGTACGATATCGGCTAAAGCTAGTGGGCTTGGCTCTGGTTGTACTGATTTCACCATCCGTCCTTGGAAATTACACATTTGTTCTATTTATTCTCAAAATAAATAGCAGTTTTGTACACTTGCCTTTCTCTCACCTTCGCTCAACCACCATTCTGAAACCAAGGAAGTGATTGATCATTTGGTGGCATTTTAATAGCGAGCCTTTTGAAGATGTGGGTAACTGGGGAATTTGTTACTAAAAACTTCAAAGGTACACTGGAAAAATGGGGGCATATATTAGACCAAAGTCATAGTCTCATAACAAGTCATTCATACCTATGTATGTGTTTAGCGCTTATATCAAACAGTTTTAACCACCCCTTGGAGGCTCCCAGTGTGACATTTGTTATCAAAGCCAACTTACAAGGTAGCTGTGAAGATACAAAAGAAAGCTTTGGTTGTAAGGGGGATGTTTTGGATGACCTTCCTACATAGAACATCAGCTCAATTCATTGCAAGCAGGAAACACACACAAATTGTATAGGAATCGCACACTTACAGCATGCCATGTCACAGTCAAAGATTACAAAGAACGATGCGGACAAACCTGGTGGGATTTCACAGTCAGTTATTGTTGTTTTTTTCTTTTTAAATAAACAGAATTCAGAGAGAAAACCAGGATGAGACAATTCTGCCTTCTGAAAGTTTTGTGAAAAAAGAAACATCTGTATGAATTAAAATGTGAAAATATCTCATTTGTGTTTTTTTGAACTGAAAAATGTACCAGTTTGTGTGTGGCACATTAATCAGCAATAATAATAATTGTGTTGTGTAAAAATGTAAAGCAGTCACAGAATAAGCCAAAGAGCAGCATTGGGAAGGACTCCTCTCAGTCCCACAGTACAGTTTTAATCATGTCAGGCCCCGGTTAAAACAGGCACCATCGGCAAGAAAAAAAAAAAAAAAAAAAACATATTCAAAACACTGTAAATATTACACACAAGGCCTGTTCTTATATATTTATAACCCCATACCTCATACCCAGGGGTAACAGCAGAAGTTATGTAGTAGCGGTATCCGAAAATTAGAGAAGTTCAGAGGTGGACGTATAAATACTTTAGAAAATGACAATTTAATCGCCTGGTTAACAAAATACTAAAATATTTTTAAAAGATAAAAGGTCCACAAAACACGTGAGCAACTCCCCTCCATGGTATACGGGGATCACAAGACATTCTGGCTCTCACATTGGTTTTTTAGTTGAAACCAAAACTACTGAAAGGTCCATCCCTTGCCTTTCGTTTGCTGTAACACCTGGTAACATTGTTCCTATATCACAAGTCCATAAATACACATCTTCCCAGCACTGTCTGTCCAGAGAAAACATACTTCCCTGGTGACGTCTTCTCTCAAGGTCAGGAAGTTCTAGGACTTAGATTTTATCCATTCGATTAACAAAGTGGATTGTGTCAACCATCAATCAGAAGCGTCCAAATGGATTAGAAGCTTGCTGTGGTTGTGTATCTGTAGGAATACAGAACAATGGTTTGGGGACAGTGTAGTAAGAGCAACCTTTCAGATTTGTGTTCTGAAGTTTGCACAGTGCACATTATGAGTGGACTCATAAAGCTGGAAACAAACAACCAACACACTGTGTTCATTGTGTTACTCACTGGATAGTTGTTGCTGTAATTGTCGCACAAGAGCTGCCGTCTGTTGCTGCTGTTGAGTCTGCTGCAATCCCTGTCTCTGAAACTGAGGGAAATATGGATACATAAAGAAAATATAGGAAAATTCACAAGAATCTCTCGTGATGGAAGTAACTTGGCACACTAAGGTACGAACACCTACCAGTGGCTGCTGAGGGGGCAGAGACTGCATGCCGAGTCCAGGCGGCTGTCCCTGTGACTGTGGCACGGATGCTACTTGCTGGGGAGGTGGCTGCGGCTGGGGAGGCGCCTGTTGCTGAGGTGGGACTTGCGGCTGTTGTTGTTGTTGTTGCTGTTGTTGCTATAACAAGGAATGCTGATTAAGTACAGTGAAACATTGGCAAACCTAACTTACTATACACGCATGAACACGCTATGACACACATATGAAACAGATAACTACAGTTACAACTAATCTTGGTATTCAAGAAAGGTTTAAATTGCCTGGAGTTAGCATGTGTCTCCGTGTCTCACTGCAAAGTCACAATTTGATGGTGATATATACACACACACATATACATACTGTATACATACACACACATAATGTATACATACACACACACAAAGGATGATATGGTTTTCCAGGTCTCACCAAAATGTATTTTAAAATGTAGAAGGCAATCAAATTAAATATTAATTTGATTTTCTACATTACTTGGAATGGATCCTTGTAGATCATTGAAGTAATCAATGACAGTGACAAAAACAGTTTGACCAGGGTCCTTAATAGCCTGGCCTGTTCCATTCCACAACACCTACCAAAACATTGTGACCACTCACCCGGATCATTTGCTGCTGTCTCATGTACTGCTGTTCAGGTAGCATCTGGTTGGGTCTAATTGCACCTTGTACTGACTGAGCAGTTATATGACCCATTCCAGCCATCATATTAGCTTGTGGCATCTGCTGGTGTGGAAACCTGGTAAAATATCAAAAACATCTGTAATTAGGTAGATCTGCACAGAAATGAATCTTGAAATGTTATTGTTTAGAAGAGAACATTTGAAATACCTTTGGCCTCCTGAAGGAGGATAACTGTAGCCAGCCTGTTGGTGGACATACCCAATGGGTCTCTGCTGCATCTGACGCACAGGGTCAAGGAGCGCCCCACCAGAGGCTGCCATGGACCCGGGGTAGGATTGCGCACCATATGCTGGTGGCACCAATGTACCAGCTTGGGAGGGAGTGGGATGCTGCTGCAGAGCGATATGAGGGCTGTATGACGTGTAGCCCTGTGGGACAACATAATAATATGCTATTTCATGAGACATTTCAAGTACCGTTCACCCGCAGAATTGTCAGTTTATTTAGCTAAAGCAACTACTTCTTCTGTTTCGATATACCTGAGAGGTTTGCATGGGACCATACTGGGGGTTTGGAGTCATCTGTCGAACAGGTTGGGGCATTGTCCCTTGCCCTTGCTAAGAAAGAAGAACAATAAAACGGTCACATTAAAAAAACAGATTAACGTGAAGAAACTGATAAACATTCACATCTGTTTGCATTATTATAGGCTACTGTGGTTTTGTATCTCCCTGTACTACATTTTTACTCACCAGTTTTGCCTGTAGATGTTGCCTCAGTAGCTGACCTTGATGCGTTGGAGGCTGTGGTCTGTACATTCCACCTACTCCCGATTGCATTACCCCAGGATATTGAGGTCTCGACGGGACTACTTTTGCCACAGGCATCCGAGGATGTCGGTATGGACTATTATCTGAACGTGGACCACCTGTTTACACAAAAATGAACCTAGATAAAATACATCCCGCTTCTTCCCTGACTGACCACACTGTGATCAGAAAGCATGGTCCCAAGGCTTGCACTGCTAATCAAAATACACGCGATCAGCCAGCATGGGGGAGCAATGGAAGATCTCAGCAGGGTCTGTATATCCTGTCCTTCAGTGACCTTCTGGTGGGTGTCATCAGTAACGTCCACTGGAAGGGAATGCCCGATCGCTTGATCAGGCACTCCCTATGTAACAGCTTACCGGCGTTCCTACCACTGCAAACAATGTGTAGGCAGAAAGCAAACGATACCCGATCTCCCTTGTAGCAGCAGGGTGATGTCCTTGCCACTTCAATAAAGTCAGGATGTACTGGTACACCCAAATGGACATCTTGCCACAGCTTTTTAGGATGTACCAGTACGGTACCGAAGAGGTTAAGAAAGGAAGTGCTAGAGAGCACCTACAATTTTTTGTTCTCTCTCATTGAATGGACATTTGGCCAAAACGTACCTGGAGGGAGCGGCTGATTTTGAGCGTACATGCCTACATTTGGTGCTCCGTAAGGCAGACGGGACATGGGTCCAGTTCCTTGAGCATGCATGTGGTCATTGGCAACACTCATACCATAAGGCACAGGACGCCCCCCTCCAAGCCCATACTCCTGATGAGAAAAAGAACAAAAAGACATTATTAGATATAAAAAAAAAAAAAAAGTGCAAGATATACAATGTTTCTATATAGTGGTCTACAAAAACGATGGCCGTTTAAAAGATAAACATATACTCCTAGTTTGGGGTTAACATAGGAACAAGGTGTTCGGGAAGGACAAACCTCTGCTTTGTTAGTTGTTTGGTTCCGTTTCTTGCTTTTGGGCTTGCTTTGCTTTTTTCTGTCGTCTGTGTTGCTGGTACCCCCACTTCCACTCTTATCAACCTTTAGGGGTTCGCTGAGCTTTTTGTCAGGTTCAATATTTGTAGGGGTGGGCGGCTCCTCATCTTCGGGTGGAAGTGCGAGGGGCTCCAAGTAGTAGGTACGTGGCTTAGGTTTAATATGGGTGTGATACAGAAGTAAACGTTGTTGCTCCTCTAACCGAGAAACACGCCTGTCCACACGCACTGTCCCAAACCAACCCCACGATAAGGGAGCCGACTGCTTAAGGCCTTCAAATAGATCCCAGGGCGAGATCTTCTGCTTGGTTGAGACTTGAAGACCCTAAGTGATAAAACCATAATGTCAAAGCCTGGCCATTGAGTGGAATAATTACACAGGTATCTTCTCTGCCTTGGCATGTGCGGGGGGGAAAACCTCACAAGGTTAAAGTATTAAGAATGCTGATTTCTCAAAATAAAACAAGTTTTAAATTAATTAATTTTGGCAAGGGACAGCACAATGCTAATACCCCCATCTTTAATATTTTCAGGACAATTCCAATATGCTTACTTCCTTCTTGAATATGGAATCAAAGCCAGCAATTTTGTTGCCTTTGGTATCAATGAGAGATCCCTGAGGCTCACATGTAATGACATCCCGAGTCTGCTTTGGAAGTGGCAGCAGCTGACGTACTTTCTCCAAACTCTCAGACTGGCGATCACCTAACTCCTTCTGTACAGATATAGAAAGAAGCAATGTCAGAGGCGCTAAAACATGCAAAAGAAGACTACGGGCACAGTGGAAAACTTACCCGAAGCTTTTTAACTAGGTTCATATAAGCTCTCTTGTTCTCCTCCATGCTGCCCTGAGAGATACTCGACATGTCAGCCGCCAATGTTCCATTAATCAGTACACTCAACATGTCGAGTACTGTAGTAAAGAGCTCACTGTAATAAATAAACACAGTTCATAGGTGTTTAAACAATGGTAAGAATTTAAGGCTACAACTAAGTGGGATGTGGCAACAATAACAAAATGACAATGCAATAGCGGGAGTAAGGACAAAGAGAGCAACATACTTATTAGACTGCATATCAACAGTGCCGCTGCTGATGATGTCCAGTAAAAGCACAGCCCACTCGGTGGTTTGCTGAGTGCTGCGCTGAACGGTGTCAAACATCCCTCCCACCTGTATTGGATGGAAAAATGAGCAACCCAATTTATATCATTCACCATACAACAAATGTTTCCATATATTTAAAATCATTTAATCGCAACTTGTTATCATCAACCCCATAACCCTTAAATCTTCTTGTTAATTAAAGGGCCATAATGTTACATTTATATTCTTATCGCCAGGACGTGATAATAAAAGCGCTATAAAAGGGTCAAGCACTTGCATGCCCCCCCCCCCGAACCATCAGCATAATAACTTGCCAGACAGGCTTGGCTGCCAATATTGGACGTTTTAGCTTATTTGCATTGCCCCCCCCCCCCAGACACTACACAGGAGCTTTCCATTTTAAAGATATTGGGGGTTTGGAAGGACTGCACCTTTACGTTCACTCACCAAGTTAAGCCTTAGTTTAAGGACATCATGCAGCAGCTGAGGGGTCTTGCAGTCATCTTGATACTGATCCTCCCGCCAGTTACTCACAATCTAATGGAGGATGGATAGGCAGAGCCAAATAAGTGGTGTACTTTTTAAATGATTGTAAAATGTGAAGGGGGTAGTAAAGTGAAAGGCTATGTGAAATTAGGGGGCAAAGGTCAGTCTTTATGGTGTTCTATTAAAAGATTATGTGATTGAACCGGGGGAAATAAAGAAGGAAGACAGAAACTGTAAACAGTAGGAATATGACATAAAGAGGCAATATTCATTCAAGAAAGTAAAGTCATTTAGCTTACCTGTTGTACCTGACTGTACAGTGATGTCAATAGTCCTTCCCTTTGTTCATCCTGACCCTTTAAACAAGTCAGCACCAAAGAAAGGAACGGCTGCTGGCTTAGAAGGGACATGCTAGAACAGAAAATGAACATTTAGTATGGTATTTGACAGGAGCCATAACACAAAGATTCAGAAGTTTTGACTGAGAAATGAGGAAACCTTCAAATGAGGAGTCGCCATTAAACATCACGTAAGCCATCCCCTGCCAGTTTACCTCTTCTGTTTTTGTCGGTCGCGCTCCTTACGAGATGAAGATCCGAGGTGCTGTCCCTTCTCGAGTTCCTCCCCGGCTGCCTTCAGAACATGGCCTTGAACAGATGTTGGCAGTTTTGCAATCAAAGGGGCCACCAGCCACACGCCTGATCTCTCCAGAGCACTGCATGAACATGGAGTAAGGGATCACTGACAGAAAGCTATTAATGTACTGCGACATGGAACTTAGGGAATCTTTACCCAGATACACACAATGTAAAGGTTGTTACGAGACAAACCTGAGTACTGGTTTGGATTTGGCATTGGGTAGGGTGTTACTGGAAGGTGCGTTATTGATGGGTGCGCTTGCGGCAGTAGCCGTACAAACATTCTCAGCAGACTGTTGGAACACTTCAATTGTTGCTTTGGCAATGTTCTCCAGCAGTGAATTCATTTCCTATTGGGTCGAGGAGAAAAGAAAACAAAACTTTTTTGCAGTAAGAAGCTAATTTTGTCTTGTCTGCAATGGTCGCGCACACGCTGCATCTTTTTCTTACATTGCTGGACGTCTGTTTGATCATTAATTGCAGCTCCAGGGCAGACTGTCGCATCGTCCACTGGTCCAAACTCTGCAAGGCAGGATTAAAAAAACAAAAAAACCCCAAAAACAATTAAACAAACATGTTTAGACAAAAAATATAGTAAACTGGGGCTCCCAAATGGCCTTACCATTGAGTATTCAAGCCCACACGACGTACAGTTAAATATATATACAGTTGCAAGAAAAAGTAAGTGAACCATTTGGAATTACCAGCAATTATGTATAAATCTGTCTTCAAATATGATCTTCATTTAAAGTTACAATAATGAACAAACACAATCTGTTTTAACTAACACACAAATTATTGTATTGTTCTTATTCATGCTAAATACATCATTCAAACATTCACAGTGTGATTTGTAAAAAAAAATACGAGCCGCTAGGCTAATCACTTCAACCATGCGTCTCATAAAAGAGGAAATCTCCTACAATCACACCTACAAGGATTGTTGATTTGCATAAAGCTAGAAAAAGGGCTACAAAGTAATCTGAAAGATGTTCCACACATTTATAGATGGAGACCATTTAGTATTGTGTCTACTCTCCCTAGAAGTGAGCGTCCAGCCATGATGACTCCAAGGGCACAATGCTCAATGTGGTAAAAAAAGAACTCTAGCATAACAGCTAAAGGAGTCTACCATATACAAAACATTGAACGGCTGCGGAATCCATGGCGGAACACCACTGAGGAAGCTGCGGCTCTCAAAAAAAACCAAAAAAACTTTTCTGCGCTTCCCGAGTTTGTGAAAAAAAAAAAAGAAAGAAGTAAATTGGCCGTTTGGAACGGTCCAGTCAGAGCCCAGAACTTTTTAGCAGTTTTGTAAGGATGGCCTAAAATCAGACTGCAGGTCCGATCTGCAGTTACCGGGGTTCGTAGTTTGAGGTTATTGCTGCCAACGGAGGTTCGACCAGTCACTCAATTTGAGGGTTTACTTACTTTTTCCCCCAGCACTGTGAATGTCTAATGGGTATGCTAAATAAAGGGTTCACATACTTTTTCTTCCGTGTGTGTGTGTGTGTGTGTGTGTATATATATACACACACACATATATATATACACACACTTCTCTCCCCTGTTCATAAAAGTAAACAGGCTGCAAAAGAAATAACTTCAAGAAATATATTTATATTATATGCTATTTCTGCCACGTATCTAATTCCCTGATGTCAAATAAACAAATTATCTCCCAGACTATTACATGGACTGAAAAACAAAAAGCTAGGTAAGAATTTGATAAATGCAGTTGCACTAAAAGCGGTGACAGTTTTCCTGCACACACACGCTAGCACTAATCGCAAAATCTTCTTTCCAAAATCCAAGAAAACGGCGGTTTGTGGTACTCCTGATCTTCTGCGACTTAGTCCATACCAACCTGCAAGATGTGTTTAATGCGCTGTCGCTGCGGGTTATCGCCTTGCTCCGTATCGTTCAGCCGGTGCGGATAACATATCAGCTGCATGAGGCGTTGTGCCTGCGCACTACTGAGAACCGGGTCCTGGAGGTCATTGGAGTCCTCGCACAGAGAGCGCACGCAACGCTCCCCGACCCATTCCTGGGAACAGAAAGCAAGATCTGAGACGCATAGAACCGTGACGGGGGTTTATTTTATTCAATTCCATTTTTAAAGAACAACTGTGCCCTGAAAAGCAAGTGCACACATGGTGCAGGACGGCACAGCGGCATCGAATACAGCACGTCCAACATTTTTCATTAAAAGTACCAAATTAACAATATGTTTTCAAAAATAGTATTGGTTTCAATCCCCTCACTTGACTATGGAGGGAACGTTTCTCCAGCAGGAAGAGCTGAGCTGACCCTGTATAATGCATTACTCAACAGAGAGGATACTTGAAGAACATTTTGCTGATTACCTATGCATTATACAGGGTCAGCCAAGTTCTTTCAGCAGCAGAGGCTTATTAAAGTTGCATATTGTACAGTGAAAGGGCTGAAACATAACTCTCCCGTTAGTAAATAGACTCCAGAGTGTCCAGCTGGGTGATGGAATATAAAAGTGTTTAACCTAGTAGATCGTTTTTAAATCCAAAGACAATAGATTTTTAAAAACTTGTTGTTAATGCGATAGTGGGAGTATTAATCATGTGATTCATAAGCAAGTCAGAAACCAAATTAATGTTTTACTGATATTTTTCACAGCGGATAGGATACCATAACTCTGTCCTGGCACTCAATTATATTATGCCAAATGAAAATGAGAGAAGAGTGTATTCTGGATATGGAAATAGACATGAATATTCCAGATTCACTGCTGAATCCACAGCACAAACTTTAAACATTTATATGACATATGCACATATACCAAATTCTGAAAGACATACGTGTCTAACAGAACTTTAGCGTTATAGGACATGTACGCACCTGCTGGCAGATGCTGCGTAGAACATATTTGGCATACACATCCAGACTGGCCGTTTCTATGGATACAGGACGGCCACCTGCTTTCTTGGTTGACAAATCTTCTTCGGTGATGTCATCAGTGCCGGCTGGGAGAGAGAACCCGGAACCTTTGAGTTCTGCGTCCCCTGAGGAAAGGGGACAAGAAATAAGCAGGGAGTCCCGTGTATTATACAGGAAACAAAGGTGACAAGCAGAGGCATCAGTCTTACCCAAAACAAATACAGCCTTCAGCACAGCAAAGAGCGCTCCGGGCACAATGCGATTCTGTGCAGCTGCCAGTAGGTGGCGATCACAAGAAGAGCGGATCCCAAACGTTGGCTTACCTAAAAACAAGGGTTTTTTTTAGTTAGCAATAAGGAAACCGCTACTTAAGAACAAGCTTGTCAGTCTCTAGCTTCTGACTCTTTAGGATCCCTTGCCAAGCTCCCTTAAACTTTTCACATCTGGTCACAGCCTTTTGAAAAATTAGTACTCACTGCCATCCGGTTCATATGGATTAAGCTGCGGAGTCTTGAAGAGATGAAGCAGAATGCGGCAGGTGAGCCGGGCACCAGATTCTGAATCCTGCTCACTGCAAGCTGAAAATAAAATACATTAGAATAAAAACAACAGTAGGTGCTGGTAATACGAGCGGTGTCACAAGAAAATTCCTTATTTCACATTTGTATCAGACGTGCTGGATTAGGATGTGTTCCGTCAACTGCATTTTACGCTAGCCACAATGCAATTTCTATAAAACTGAATCAATGAAAATATAAATCTCTGTTCTCTACTACAGGCACACGTTTTCTAGTAGCACAACTAATAAAAGAGATCCTCGGTGCTCTAAAGGGCAAGAGTGAGGAGTTGGTAGTGTTCTGGATTTATATCACAAGACACGAGAGGATCCGTTATGTTGGCAAATCTGAGCTTTGGAAGCTCCCTTCCATAACTACCCAACAAATAAAGCACAATAGAGAATAGACTTGTGTTTTCGGATTAGTACGAACAGCAAAATTTGAAGATTTTGTCAATTTGTACAAATCATCTAAAACAAGGCCAGACCTCCACAAAACGGATGGGGAAAAAAGCTTGAAATCCATGGGCTCTTCCACTCCCACTCCCTCACCTTCTCTGCCAACCACTTTCATGTCTCACATCTCTGCTTACGTATCTTGCATCTAATTGTTCTTCATCTTCTTCTTTCTTTGTTGGCATCTTCGCATTTCTGACCTCCCGGCAAACTTCCACTGAATTGACGGAGCTTCCGGTGGCATTCTCTCCCCCAATTGGAGGGTTGGGGCAGAGGATGTCACCAGAAGTGCTGTCATTTTGCCCAAAGATAACCTTGTGTGAATTTCGGCCAAAATGGCGGCGCTTCTGGTGGTGTTCTCTCCCCCGACCAGATGATCGGGGAGAGGAGGTTACCAGAAGTACAGCCATTCTGGCCTAAGATGACCTTGTTTGAACTTCTGCCAAGTTTTGGAAGATCGCCGAGAGGTTACGTCCGCGGAAATGCGCTCAAAGAAAGATTGCTACGTGAATATATTAGAGAATTTACAAACAGAATTTGTTGTCTGGAAACAAACGGGCCAAAAATGAACCAAAATGCTTTTGGCTCATTTGCATGTCTTATGGGAATGTTATTACAATGAACCCTGAAATCCCTTTACACTTAGGCTACCTAAGAATGCCAATACTATTCAACAACCAAATGCAGCACAAGCAACCCCCCATAATTATTGCTTCAGAGCAACATTTTGTTAAGATTAAAACTTTGATTTAATAAGACTCAAAAAGAAGGAATGCTTGTGTCCCCACGGCCTGAAGCCAACAGTAAACTCATCATAAATGTGTAAACAGATAATGCTTCTGAGACTGCTTAACAGTACAATAATAAATATGCATTTGTAGGCAATAATTACCAGCATTGAGGAGAGATGGAATGGCTGCACAACGGATTAGGTCCTCTAGTGAAAGGCACTGCCGTGCAACCAGAATGGCCACAAAAGTGGCAAGAGAATCGTGGAACGAGAGATCACTGACCTGCAGGGGAGGAAAGCGAGGAGAAAGACCGATTATAGATTCTATATCAGGGGAACACTAAAGAATAGACAGGAGAAAAGATATGTGGCGACAACTAGACAGTGCACATGCACCAGCGGATTACTCACATCCACGTTGCACAGCAGGTCGTTGAAGCCACAAGTTCCATTATTGGAGGAACAGCAAAGCGCCTTCAGCACTCCCAGCCACTCAGAGCTCAGATCTTTGCAGGACCCAGTCAGCTCCGCACACAGAATGGCAATGTCATTAACCCTGCGAATGAGAAAGAAGTCCCCAAGATTTAGAAGGAGAACGTTGACACTACCTGCTGCATTCCACTGCCTTTGGTGGTGGGGTCTCCAAATGTTTTCACCTCTGTGTTGCGGCCCTTCCCTTCTCTGTTCTGCCAGAGCATGTAACTTACCTATCTGTGTCATGGTCTCCCACACACACGTGGACAAGTGCATTACACACAAAGCTGTAGCGGTTGGTGGGCGAGTCTCTCAGCAGTTTTCCCAGCATGCCACAGTTCAGGCTGTGTGCAGATGGATTAATAATGGTGTCCAACATAAACTCCTGCTCCCAAAGCATGTTTGAGTCTGATGGCTCCACGATGCAGTATATCGTGTTCTTCACCTTGGAGCAAAAATCACTACATGGAAAGAAACAGATTCATGAGAACCGACATATTTAACGTTTGAGGTGAAATAAACAGTTTTGGTAAAAGTATTAAAAGGAGACATTATAGTATCCCTGGGAGACCCCTAAACAAACAATGCACATGATAGCACTTTCATGTTCTTTCATAAGAAGCTGCTCCCCACCGCCTGTGTCCCAATGTCACACACTACCGATTGGCAGCATGAAAGTGCTCATACTCAAATCACTGGGAAAGCTTGCGCATGGGGGTCTGAGCGGACCGCCGCACACAATGTTTGCTAACCAAGAACAGGAGCTGAATGATGCTAAGGGAGATATGTTCAGCCAAACACATCACCTGGATGCATTTGCAAAAAGGGCACCACAAATTTAAAGGGGCCAAGCAGCTTATATATGCATACAAGTGCAGGTGGGGACTGGAATGTCCCTTTATGTGCGCACATAAAAAGATACCAATTCCCATCTTCAAAAAACTATTTTAAAATCACCCCTGAGACCATTTAATCCCTTCAGACTCTTGTGTACATTTACAGCTTGCTGATCATCTAAGAAGCAGCACCTCAAAGAAAGAAAAAACACAAAGAAACAGAACTAACCTAAAGAGCTCGCCATATTTACTCTTGAGATGACTGCAAGACATATACAAGTCATAAAGATATGCAAGAATGCAACGTTCAGCAGAAAAGCCATCAGGACGATTCATCCCGTGCTTCACCACGCCACACAGCCTAGAGAGAGAGAAGCAAACGTCAATTTACAGAAATCTTATAAAAATAAAATGTTATATCCACCCTCCTCTTAACCCATCAACCCAAGGCCCAGCATTTATTTTCCCTTTTTTCCTCTCCACCCCACATGCTTTCTCTTGCACGGCTCTCACCCCTCGAAGACCTGGGCTGTCTGCTCCTGGTTGAGAATCAGGCAGGTGTTATAATGGCGAAGGACAGCCACAATGCACAGACACAGACCCATAGTGTAACTGCCAACCAGGCTGGAGGACTTTAACAGCAGCTCCGCTTCGACCACACTCAGCTCATTCAGTAGCTGAATATAAAGAAAAGAAAGAAAAAAGGTTATACAATTAAAATCTAGCACATACATCGATGACTTGTCATAAAAAAAAAAGGAATGCCTACACAAAAAAAAAAAAAAAAAGTGCTTAAAATTTGACTCTAAAAAGAAATTATGTATGTTAAGCAGGTGTAAAATACAGCTATGAACGTTACCTGGATGGCAAAGTCGATAAGTCCACTAATGTTTAGAGAATATTCCATCAGATCAAAGATGAACTGAATGTGTTGTACTAGCGGCAGGTGATAGGAGAGACCCAGTGCAAAACTTGTAATCTGCTCCAGAACATTTCGAGAGACCTGGGTGAAAGAAGTAGGGAAAAAAGGCGACGTTTAGTGCAATCCCATTCTCTGTCACTACCTTGGTATGCAATTCAGATATAGTCACATTATATTCACAAAGTCTATGGCATACAATGAATTCCCTCCTCCAGGTCATAGCGGTAATAGACGAGGCACAGACTTCCCTACCTGCGCTGTCACCTGATGCTGGTCAAAATGCGAGAGCTGCTGAAAACGGCAGAAGATTTCCTCCGCTGTTGGGAATGCTTCAGGCTTTGCCCTTCGTCTCCGTTGACCCTCATTTGATCCTGGATGGAAAAGAATATATATATATATATATCACCAATTTCATCTTTTATGCAAAGCATTGCTTTACTCTCAACAAAACTCACCCGTCTCAGCAGTGCTCTTGCGGTTCAGCACCTTCAGAATGTCTCGTGTGATCCTCTTAATTGTATGACGAGCATCATCTCGCTGCCTCCCTACCCCGAACAGGACTACCAGCCTCTGGTTACACTCATGGCTACATGACTCTTCCTGGAGACATATGCATACAGTTAGGGTAAAGCATGTTAAAGGCCTCAACATTTTTTTATTTTTTTTCAATAAACTGGTTACTGGTTCATTAAATTGTGGTCACCAACAAGACAATTCATAGATCAAGAATTAAACAGCACATCCCGTTCTATTAAAAAAATATCCATTCAAACATCTCTACAGGTGACCCTTAAGATGAGCGTAAGTCAAGCTGTCCATTATTACGATAATTTGTTGGAATAAGTGAGAGAAGACACCAACCTGCGGTATAGGAAAGTGTGTGGCATACTGGATGTGCCGCGGCTGTTCGTACAACACAGTAAGAAGACCATCTCCGCTCAGACCCTTAGCTGGTCGGCGAGCATCGCAGTCCCCTTCGTCAGGACCCGGACTTCTCCCTTCACATCGCATGGCAGGTGAAAAAATCTGAAGGGGGAGGTTGGGGTGGGGGGGAAGTAAACGTAAAAGCTTTTGCTGGAAGATTAAATGTCCTGCAGTCCCTGACAGAAAGCACTTATTATGTAGCTCCATGATTAAGCATTAGTTCACCTGAACAAGTGAAACAAGGACTCTCAGATCTCCATAAAGCAGAAACAGAGAAACGTATTTAAGGCTTAACTGTAGCTGCAAGAACAGCCAGAAAATGATGATTTAGGAACGAAAAGGAAAATACCAATAAGCCCTATTTAAATAAGCTAATAAGCTACGTAAGCTCTTTCATCTATATTTTACGTTATATTTTACCTTGAAGGGGTCAGAGTGGCATATCTGGGGGGCATAAAGCATATCAGGGGTTATAAAGAATATTATGGGGGCAGAGTGGCATATCTGGGGCACGGGGTGGCATATCTGGGGCACAGGGTGGCATATCTATAAGTAAGGTGCATTATGAATGGGGGGGGCTTAAAATGGCTATTGGTTTTCTGTTTGTATATAACATATGCAGACAAACTGTATAATAGATACTAAAATTGTCAAAATACATGTATGCCTGTTCATTAGATAAAATACTGTTTTACCATTCCACTAATGTGTATTTTTTTTTTTTATATATTTTTTTCTTTAAAATTGCACCAAACTTTAAGGGTGTGGCCTATATCCGAGCCAATACGGTATATTTTATTTCTCTAGATTGTAAGCTTGTTTGAGCTGGGCCCTTACCTGTTATTTCTGTAAGTCAAATTGTTATGTTAAATACTACTTGTCATGTCCGGAGTTCATTTATATTTAGGAATACAGAAGCTCATCATAACATACACCACTATTAGAATCAGCAGCTGGGTGATTACACAAATAACATGTAGACAGAGAAGGACTTTTTCTTACTAATCCTTGTAGATACTTACTGAAAAATCCCCCTTCTCTACATCATCAAATAAAGCCCCTGAGCTGTGGTCTATATCCATGCTTTCAGAGAGTGTTGTGTCCTGGTTGGAAAAAGAATCAAAATGATATGAACCGGGTTATTCACATAGCAAGACAAAGAAAAGTGCAGACACAGTGAGATCTTAACACCTCGATACATAAAAATCCCCGCAAAACTTGAACATGATGAAAGTTTCTTTGTTCTACCCCAAAATGTCTAGAGAACAATTGCTTTCTTGTCTGTAGAGAACTAAAATATTGTTATTATTATTATTATTATAGGTTTCATACGGACTGATTTCTTATATACTCCGGGAGTAATATTTTCCACATGGACTGAAATGTCAGCTGCTGGGCAGCAGAATGCTCTGTAATTCATATATATAACATTGATTGGGAAATTAGTCATGACAGTAATGGCTTATTGTAAGACTATCTATAATCTGCTTTTCAGAATGGGGCAGATGGAGTTTTGCAATATTTACATTCAGTCCGAGAGATCTTGATCAAGCTGCAGTCGGTAAATATCAGGTCACAGAAGCGACGCAGGTATGATACTGCTGACACTTGCGCTTCTTGCTTTGGATATTAAAATCACTAACCAGCAGAACCTTGAAACCCGACTACAAAAGCTGTACTATATGCACCACTATTACAAAACAACATAGACAATAACTCCCTCTGGTGTAGCCAAGGATCAGGTAATCTGGCCCAACAGTTCCTATTACAATATGAAGAAAGAAATGTATTTTAGTGTATTTTGGAGGGGATGGGGATTGTTTTTTGCTTTAGGCGTCTTTTTTAACTTCTAATTGTGAGGACTTATGGAACGAGGTGAAAAACAAAAAAAAAAAAAAGAACATTTACACAAAATTCAATACAAGTAAAAGGTCCAAAAGATGGTTACTGAAGCTTTTGATTCTATTCAGAATGAGGGGTTACAAAAAATAATATGCATTGTAACTAGAATTTGTTCAAACAGACCTGAGATGCTATCACAGTGTGTATTTATTATATATACACCAAGATCCAATCAAGGTCAGGACAAAACACAGACTGCTGGGCCAAGTCGAAATCTTAAACAAAATCTTCATCAACACTAGTTCTGTGGAGCACGTTAACTAAAGCCGAGGTCACTTAAGTATCATACTCATTGGTATATAAAAAGATCTCATGCTGTTCCATGACTTCTATACAGCTTGTAACTCCTGGTATACTACATTGAACTCGCCTCTAGTTTAATGCTGTTGTTGACTTCGCCTTCCTTGCGGTCATTGTCATCTGATGGGTCTTCGTAGGGAGAGCGGGGTCGGGGTGCATGTGGGTCCAGCCCAAGATCCCCTCGAGAGATGAGCGTACACATGTACATGTTGTGTGAGAACACATCGTGTCTGATCAGCTCACAGAACAGCAGCACCAGGTTATAGAATTCAACTCGCTCCGCTTCATTTGCTGGGTCAGCTAAAGATTGGAAACAAATTCCAAAAAAGAAGTAAATATGTGTTTAATTGTAGGTGAACAATATTTCCATGCTATTACTTCACATAGAGATTGGCAACCCCGTGAACCAAAGACTCACAGCATCTACAGAGGTTGAAGAACTGATGCACCTTTGACCATGAACAAAATGTTTGCCCCTTAAATACACAAAGCGTCGTCATGCTTAAAAGGTATTATTAAATGCTCCTAGACACCATCTGTCTCGCTCAAACCAACCTCAATGTTCCATACTGACATACGTTCTACACTCACATCACAAAAACCAAAGGAAAATCTCTCACAAATGATAATCGGTCCATCGTACTCACTTAGCACTGGGGCTTGGGTGTCAAGAAACTGAAGCAAGACTTCTTGGAACACAGGAGGTGAACTAAGAGCAGACAAGGAGCCTGAAGATACAGAACCCTTTTCATCCACAGCTTCAGAGTCACCACAACGCTGCCAAACATGAAACAAAGTGTCAATGAGCAGAAGAAAGACCGGTGAGGGAGAGACCTAAGAGGACCATTTTGTTGTGGGTAAAGGAATAAGCGCTACTTTTGCTTTCAAACAAGAAAGCACTTACTTCGGCTTCAATTTCTGCCTGCCTTTTTTCCAGCAATTTTGCCACGACCAGCGCACGATGGTGTCCGTAACGTTTGCAGCTTACAGCCCATTCGCAAAGGAGAGCAACTACCGCATCATCATCTGGGGAGATCTACAGAGAAACAGAATAATAAGATGTAAAGAATAGAAACGTTAAATGGAAAAGTAATTATAGAAGAAACAACAAGAGTTATGGGGGTAAATTATTTTAAATCTGGAGCTTTCCCATCTCACCTCATGTCCATCCTTGCCAAGACCAAGCCCAAAGATTCTATTGTACAGAGAGTCCAGGTTGTTGCTGAAGTCAGATTTCTCAAAGCTATGACTGTCCAGCACTTCCAGTGTATGAAGGACCCGACCAATCGGAAAACCTATCAAAACACATAATTTACAATGCCATCCACACGCTAAATTAAGAAGAAAACAAAGTACACAAAGAAATTATTTACCTGCAGTTGCCTCCTGACATTTATCAAATGACCACCTGACTTCCACTGCTCGTCCCCTCTCCTTTATCTGTTGCTCCATCTCACGCAGCTTCCTCCGCACCTGGAAAACAGTTATGAAAGATGTTCTTCAAATGGAACGCATTGTAAAATGAAGTTGCAAGCTTAGTAGTTTAAAATACTTGAAACACATGGGTATAATTCAGTACTCCACAATGCATCACACACCACTAACCTGCTGAGTAAAGGCAGAATTACCCCCTGGCATTGGTAAACTGGATGGAGCAATTGGAAGATGATCCAAGGGCGACCCAGTCTTTATTCGGTTATCCGTCAAAGAGTAATGCCAAACAAGAGCACTGGGACAGCAAAGAACTATGCTCTGTAAATGGAGAAGAGGTTAAAATCCATGCCGGGAGAGCATGCACAGCAACAGAAATTTATATTTAAGGTAGAACACGGGTCGGATTTTGTTGCAGGAAAAAACATGCTTTACATGTTAAAAGAGTAGGCGATTGATGTACAAAATACATAATGTGTGCCCTGTTGCAAGATTACATACAGAGGGGAACAGGTTAAATACTATTAAGAAACAACTGTTACCTGCAGCATACAGCTTAGCCCAAACACAAGAGGCCGATGCTGGGGACATTGCAGAAGGTCACTAAATGGAGAGGATGGAGCAGATCCTGAAGGCGGAGGGGGTGCAGGGGCAGGCGGAAGTGCATTGCCTGTCTGTGCCGCCATTAGGTGTCCTGTGTGACCACCACTGCCCTCCAGCTGCTGCGCTAGGCGTCTTGTGCAGAAATAAGCCAGGCGCCGGGATAGATAGGCTGACTGAACCAAGGAACCTGAATACTGAGAATATAATAAAAGTGAACATATGAGTCGTGGCATTCACAAGAAACAAACTTTGCAACAAGAACAATTTGGACAAATTCCACTTAGTACTCACACGCAGTAGGAGGGGGAGCAGTAGCTTCAATAGTTCATCTTCACCTGGACGGATCTTCTCAAAACACTCAAGGACCCAGGTGAGAAACTCATGTCGATCTAACATCCCATCCTACAAAATAAAACATTCGATTGAAATTATTACAAAACAAAAATGACCAAAGTATTGTTTTGCACATCCAAAAATCAATAGCAATGTGTTAATTTTTTTTTTGGGGGGGGCATCCAAATTACAGGCAAGATAAGTTAACATTTGGATTTTTGACTGTGTTGCATAAATTTTTACAATTTTCGATGTTTAAAAAACCCCTTTGCTAGTTCTGCAGCCAGTGAAGTCATTCGCCATTAATAATGATTGCGATAAGATCATTGCTTCCTATAAAACAGCGTCAGATTCTGCACAGCTATAAGATAAGCAGCTTGAATATCACCCTTTCAAAAAGAGCAACTTGTTCAGCCTTATGTATGGACACAAACCCATTCATAAAAAAAAAATATAATATGCTGAGCCCATACTCACTTGGAACATAAACATTGCCAATTTTTCATTATATTCCCACTGCTTTAGTGACAGTTCGACCTCTGGTGACACAGGGCCAGAAGCAGGAACACAGCCTCCAGAAACCTGACGGTAATACTCAGCAATTTTTTGTAGCTGCTCCCACAAGTAACGGGTTATGATTTGAGTCCACTCTGCATAGCGAACAGGGAAAGTAACAGCGGCGTTACACACATACAAAATATAACACCCAAAGGACCTACGTCGTGATCAAAGTATTCGGTGGCACGATACCTATAAAAGGATCCATGACAT